>NC_092335.1:95265000-95572500 GCF_046630445.1 Rutidosis leptorrhynchoides
AGTTTTAATTAGTTTATTTTGTTTTATTTAATTTTATTTAGTTTAATTAAATTATAAAATTAATAATTTTATAAAAAAATAGTTTTATAAAATAAATATTTTTATAAAAATTGTACTTTTTACAACTTTTAGTATATTTTTATATTTTATCCCTTTTTAATTGTTTTAGCGTAACTTTTGTATTTTTTGCTCGTATTTATTTTTAATTCATAGTTTTTGCCATAGTTATTTTTATTTCTAGATTTTTAGGCTTTGCCGTAAAATCCCTTAAGTGCTTTTTCTTTAGACTAAGATTTAAGTGCTTTAGAATTCTGCTACGTTTTTTTTTAAGTTTTAATACCTTTTTGAGATATTGCCATTTGGGATATAGTTTTTTCCTGTAAGCTTTAATATTTTTAGACACCTTTTACCTATGTATCAATTATTATTCCAATTAGTAATCTCAATTTGCGATTATAATTTTAAGTTAGTGATAGTAATAATGTTGGGTTAGTCGAGTTTTTTTTTTAAGTTTTATAGTCATTTTTTTTTCTTTCTTATTTTTTGACGCCTTTTATTTTTCGATCTTTTCTTTTTCGACCTTTTTCGACGCGCTCTTTTTCTTTCTTATTTCTAGTCATTCTAGTTTTTAGGACTTAGAATTTTTTCTACTTCTTTTCTATATTTCTTAAAATTACGAAAATTTATTTTAAGTGGTTAAATTGATAGACATCAAAATTTTCTGGTTCGTAGTAATAGTTGGATTTGTACGTGGACCGGGTTATTGGAACCAAACAGTACTCAATTATAATGAGACCAAACGAATCCTGCCCCTCTGCTGCATCTTTTGGCTATTCGAAACGTGGGCAAAATCAGAAAAGTCTATTAATTGGATTACTTATATAATTTTTCTTTCCTTTTAAAAACTAATAGGATATTCAGTGAATGCACCGAGCAAGACGTTCACCACCTTTTGTACGTTCACCACCTGTAACTAGATCAAGACATCTAGCTAATATTACCGCCGTTGATTTTTCTTTAGAATCATCATCCAGTCAACCAAGTACTTCAGTTCAAATTTCCGATAATCCATTTTTTGAACCCGACCTCACAATTGAGAATCCGGATAATATTCAGGGACGATTCATAGATCCTGAACCATTAATTTTTCCTCCGGAACCACCAATCATTCAAACAGAGATTGTTGAGGAACGAACCATTAAATCAGAATCCTCTAGTGATTCCGATTCAACAAATTCAATTATGGAGAATCTAGAACCTTTAAGTATGGAAGAACGAATGAGAGCTAAACGTACTGGCCAAGGTCACGCAATTACTCATCCAGACATTAATGCGCCAGATTATGAAATCAAAGGACAAATTCTACACATGGTGACTAATCAATGCCAATTTAGTGGTGCGCCGAAGGAAGATCCAAATGAAAATCTTCGTACCTTTAATATGATCTGCACACTATTTAAAATAAGAGAAGTTGAAGATGAACAGATATATCTCATGTTATTTCCCTGGACTTTAAAGGAAGAAGCCAAAGATTGGTTAGAATCGTTACCTGAAGGGGCGATTGATACATGGGACGTTTTAGTTGAAAAATTTCTTAAACAATTCTTTCTGGCATCTAAAGCCGTAAGACTTCAAGGAGAAATTGTTACGTTCACACAGAAGCCAAATGAAACTCTATATGAGGCGTGGACAAGATTTGGAAAGTTATTAAGAGGATGTCCGCAACATGGTTTAGATACCTGTCAAATAGTACAAATATTCTACCAAGGATGCGACATCACTACAAGAAAAGACATAGATATTGCAGCTGGTGGTTCCATTATTAAGAAAACCGAAACTGATGCTTACAAAATTATTGATAACACTGCTTCCCACTCACATGAGTGGCATCAAGAAAAAGATATCGTTAGATCATCTAAAGCAGCTAGAGTCAATTCTAGCCATGACTTAGATTCCATTTCAGCAAAGATAGATGCTGTGGAGAGACGAATGGAAAAGATGACTAAAGATATCCACTCAATACGAATTAGTTGTGAGCAGTGTGGAGGACCACATTTGACAAAAGATTGTCTTAGTATTGAATTAACAATGGAACAAAGAGATAATATTTCATACATAAACCAAAGGCCTGGAAATAATTATCAGAATAATTATCAACCGCCAAGACCGATTTACAATCAAAATCAGAATTATAATCGAAATATTCCATACAACAACCAATAAGGTCCTAACAATCAACAAGTATCCAATAATACTTACAATCAGCAAAGACCTAATTTTCAAAAAAAACCACCACAAACCGATGATAAAAATCCGAATTTAGAAGATATGATGACGAAGCTAGTTGAAACTCAAACGCAGCTTTTCACATCTCAAAAACAAACCAATGAACAAAATGCTCAAGCATTTAGAAATCAACAAGCTTCTATTCAAAATTTGGAACAAGAAGTAAGTAACCTAGCAAGGTTAATAGGTGAAAGAATACCGGGAAGTCTACCTAGTGATACAAATGCTAACCCCCGGAATGAAACAGCTAAAGCCATTACCACAAGAAGTGGTACAACACTTAAACCACCAGAAATACCTGTAACTTCTGATGAAGCTATTCCTACTCCACAAGAACCACAACCTGAACAAGATAAGGAAAAAGAACCGGTAGTTGAAAAGGTTAATGAAGATAACATAGTTAAGGATAAACCTTATGTTAAACCATACCAACCACCACTTCCTTACCCGAGTAAAATGAAGAAAGAGAAACTTGAAGCCGAGCAATCCAAATTCTTGGATATGTTTAAACAGATAAATGTAAATCTTCCTTTCATTGATGTGATTTCAGGAATGCCTAGATATGCTAAATTTCTGAAAGATCTAATCTCGAATAGAAAGCAAATGGAAGAACTCTTGGCTGTTACTATGAATGCTAATTGTTCAGCAGTGATGTTGAATAAGATACCAGAAAAACTATCTGATCCAGGAAGTTTCATAATTCCATGTTTTCTGGGTAGTCTTAGTTCAATAGAAGCATTGGCAGACTTAGGTGCTAGTATAAATTTAATGCCATTTTCACTATACACTAAACTAGACCTTGAAGAATTGAAACCAACAAGAATAAGCATACAACTAGCTGATCGATCAATAAAATATCCTAGAGGGATAATGGAGAATATGCTAGTTAAAGTTGGTACTTTAGTATTTTCAGTAGATTTTGTTGTTCTGGACATGGAAGAAGATTCTCAAGTTCCTCTCATATTAGGAAGACCATTCTTAAACACGGCTAAAGCAATGATAGACGTGTTCGGTAAGAAATTGACCCTAAGTATAGAGGACGAGAGTGTTACCTTTTCAGTTGATAGAGCAATGCAACAACCGCAATCTGCAGATGATACATGTTATTATATTCAAACTATAGATTCACATGCAGAATTGTTAGAAGAATTTCCAGAATTACAAGGAACAGGAGAATGTTCTTTAGGAGAAGGAACTGAACCAATTGATGAAGCTGAAATGTTAGCTACACTTATAACTAATGGATATGAACCAACAACAGAAGAAATTCAAATGCTAAAAGAAGAAGACAAATATCGATACAAATCATCGATAGAAGAACCTCCGAAATTAGAGTTAAAGCCACTTCCAAACCATTTGGAATACGCTTATTTACATGGTGAATCTGAATTACCTGTAATAATATCGTCTTCTCTTACTGAAAATGAGAAATCACAACTCATTTCTGTGTTGAAAGCTCATAAACCAGCCATTGCATGGAAGATTCATGATATTAAAGGAATAAGTCCTTCGTATTGCACACATAAAATCCTTATGGAAGAAGGTCATAAAACGTATGTGCAACGCCAACGAAGACTAAATCCAAATATGCAAGATGTAGTTAAAAAGAAATTATTAAACTGCTAGACGCAGGTCTAATTTATCCAATCTCTGATAGTCCATGGGTAAGCCCAGTTCAATGCGTGCCTAAGAAGGGTGGCATGACTGTCATTACAAATGAAAAAAATGAGCTTATTCCTACAAGGACTGTAACAGGATGACGTGTATGTATTGATTATAGAAAATTAAATGATGCCACCAGAAAAGATCACTTTCCCTTACCTTTTATTAATCAAATGTTGGAAAGATTAGCCGGAAATAGTTATTATTGTTTTATTGATGGATTTTCCGGATACTTTCAAATTCCAATAGCACCCGAAGATCAAGAGAAAACCACATTCACGTGCCCTTATGGTACTTTTGCTTACAAACACATGCCATTTGGACTTTGTAACGCCCCTGCAACCTTTCAAAGGTGCATGATGGCGATTTTTCACGACATGATAGAAGAATGCATGGAAGTTTTCATGGATGACTTTTCAGTCTTCGGTGATACATTTGAATCATGTCTAGTTAATCTAGAACGAATGCTTATTAGATGCGAACAATCAAATCTAGTTCTTAATTGGGAGAAATGCCATTTCATGGTTAAAGAAGGCATCGTTCTTGGACATAAAATTTCAAAAGAAGGAATTGAAGTGGATAGAGCTAAAGTAGATGTAATTGCTAAACTTCCACATCCCACCAATGTTAGAGGAGTTAGGAGTTTTCTAGGGCATGCCAGTTTTTATCGACATTTCATAAAAGATTTTTCTAAAATTGCCACTCCTATGAATAAACTCCTAGAAAAGGATGCTCCATTCATCTTTTCAGATGAATGTATCAAATCTTTTAATATTCTTAAAGAGAAACTCACTAATGCGCCGATCATGATAACACCAAATTGGAATCTACCGTTTGAACTTATGTGCGATGCAAGTGATTTTGCAATGGGAGCCGTTTTAGGACAAAGGATTGAAAAACGATTTCAACCTATATATTATGCTAGTAAGACGTTACAAGGAGCACAAACAAACTATACAACTACTGAAAAAGAACTCCTTGCTATTGTCTTTGCTTTTGACAAATTTCGTTCATATCTCGTTCTAGCAAAAACGGTGGTCTATACCGACCATTCTGCTCTTAGATACCTATTTTCGAAACAAGATGCCAAACCAAGATTAATCCGTTGGATCTTACTCTTACAAGAGTTTGATATTGAAATCCGAGATAAAAGAGGAGCAGAAAATCTCGCCGCTGATCATCTTTCTCGTCTTGAAAATCCTGAATTAGAAGTTCTAAATGAATCGGCCATACAAGACAACTTTCCTGATGAATATCTATTGAAGATAGATTATAATGAAATACCATGGTTTGCAGACTATGCAAACTACTTAGTATGTGGATTCCTTGAAAAAGGATTATCGTACCAAAAACGAAACATGATAGAAGAATGCATGGAAGTTTTCATGGATGACTTTTCAGTCTTCGGTGATACATTTGAATCATGTCTAGTTAATCTAGAACGAATGCTTATTAGATGCGAACAATCAAATCTAGTTCTTAATTGGGAGAAATGCCATTTCATGGTTAAAGAAGGCATCGTTCTTGGACATAAAATTTCAAAAGAAGGAATTGAAGTGGATAGAGCTAAAGTAGATGTAATTGCTAAACTTCCACATCCCACCAATGTTAGAGGAGTTAGGAGTTTTCTAGGGCATGCCAGTTTTTATCGACATTTCATAAAAGATTTTTCTAAAATTGCCACTCCTATGAATAAACTCCTAGAAAAGGATGCTCCATTCATCTTTTCAGATGAATGTATCAAATCTTTTAATATTCTTAAAGAGAAACTCACTAATGCGCCGATCATGATAACACCAAATTGGAATCTACCGTTTGAACTTATGTGCGATGCAAGTGATTTTGCAATGGGAGCCGTTTTAGGACAAAGGATTGAAAAACGATTTCAACCTATATATTATGCTAGTAAGACATTACAAGGAGCACAAACAAACTATACAACTACTGAAAAAGAACTCCTTGCTATTGTCTTTGCTTTTGACAAATTTCGTTCATATCTCGTTCTAGCAAAAACGGTGGTCTATACCGACCATTCTGCTCTTAGATACCTATTTTCGAAACAAGATGCCAAACCAAGATTAATCCGTTGGATCTTACTCTTACAAGAGTTTGATATTGAAATCCGAGATAAAAGAGGAGCAGAAAATCTCGCCGCTGATCATCTTTCTCGTCTTGAAAATCCTGAATTAGAAGTTCTAAATGAATCGGCCATACAAGACAACTTTCCTGATGAATATCTATTGAAGATAGATTATAATGAAATACCATGGTTTGCAGACTATGCAAACTACTTAGTATGTGGATTCCTTGAAAAAGGATTATCGTACCAAAAACGAAAGAAATTCTTCAGTGATATAAAACACTATTTCTGGGAAGATCCACATCTATTTAAAAGTTGTCCAGATGGAATAATACGCCGATGTGTATTCGGAGATGAAGCTAGTAAAATTTTAAACCATTGTCACACAGGACCAACAGGAGGGCATTATGGGCCTCAACTAACAGCAAGAAAAGTTTATGATGTTGGATTCTATTGGCCTACAATTTACAAAGACGCACACCTTCTTTGCAAATCCTGTGATGCTTGTCAAAGGGCCGGAAAAATAAGTCAACGTGATAAAATGCCACAAAATGTCATTCAAGTATGCGAAGTATTTGACATTTGGGGTATTGACTTTATGGGTCCATTTCCAAAATCTCATAATAATCTCTATATTCTCGTAGCCATTGATTATGTATCTAAATAGGCGGAAGCACGAGCTCTTCCAACTAACGATGCACGAGTTGTAGTCAACTTTTTAAAACGTCTTTTTGCAAGGTTTGGAACACCGAAAGCTTTAATAAGTGATCGGGGAACTCATTTCTGTAATAATCAACTTGAGAAAGTTCTTAAAAGATATGGAGTAACTCATAAAATCTCCACCGCATATCATCCACAAACAAGTGGACAAGTTGAAAATACCAACCGAGCTTTAAAACGTATTCTAGAGAAAACCGTAGGATCAAATCCGAAGGAATGGTCCATTAAATTAGAGGATACACTCTGGGTTTTTAGAACAGCCTACAAAACTCCAATTGGAACCACACCTTTTAGACTCGTTTACGGAAAAGCATGTCATCTTCCAGTAGAAATTGAACACAAAGCATTTTGGGCTTTGAAGACATGTAATCTTGATTTACATGAAGCTGGACGTCTACGATTAAGTCAACTAAACGAACTAGAAGAATTAAGACATGAAGCATACGAAAATTCGTTAATCTATAAAGAAAGAATGAAGAAATGGCATGATAAAAGAATCAGAAGTTCAAAAGAATTTAAAGAAGGAGACAGAGTTCTTCTTTTCAATTCACGATTCAAGCTATTTCCTGGAAAATTAAAATCAAGATGGTCTGGACCATTCATAGTCAAAAGAGTTTTCCCATACGGAACGATAGAATTAATAAATTCAAATGGGATTGAATTTAAGGTTAATGGTCACAGAGTTAAACAGTACATAGATAGTCCAATGGAAGTTGACAATGAAGTTAATCACAATTTCGATACCACAGCTAACTAAATGTGGGGAGAATCAAGTCTTTAAAGGATAATACGTATTTCTGTTAGAGTTAGATTGTCTGTTTTCGTGTAGTTCTCGAAAATGGAACTCGAATGGTCTTTCCCTAGCAGACCCTAAAGAACTAGTCTTCTCCCCCCATTCTGAATTTTTATTTTTTTTAGGTTTTTACGAAATGAAGACTTCCTGTGAACTAAACCATGGTCTAATGCTACACGCTTTGATCACTAAATGTAATAATGACACACTTCCGAGTGAAATAGTATCAGTAATCAGAGAAAGATTGGACGGAGTAAGAAAAGAATCCAGATGCGAAGATAATAAGTTACAATTTGGTAAAGGAAAATCAAAATCCGCAGCGAAAAGAAGAGCACGACACCAAGAAAGATGTCACAAATGCGGAAAATGGTCACATGGAGGTAAATGTTTAAATAATCAAACATATTCAAACACCAAATTTGTTACTTTATGCAGAGACGGACCGTTCATATGTTTAGAAGAAAAAAAACTGAATGCTCGAGGTTACGCCTATGTAGCCATGGAAAACCAATTAAACCGACTATCTTATGAATGGGATAGATCATATAACTAAGAATACTATCTCACAGGTAAGTCTGTAAAGTTTTTATTTTTATTTTTATTTTTAACCTTTTGATAATAAACGCTAATTTGTTCGCTATAAAATATTAAATTGGTATTGAATAAAATTAGGTTTGGCGACCGAAATTATTGATATCATTCAAAAATTTATTACATCACTGCGAAATTTAACGTTTATTCTTAAGGTATAAATATCTTTAATCAATCAACCCAAAATATTTCAAAAATTCGTCATGAGTTAAATTAGGTCATGGAACCGAAATTACTTTACCAAAAAGAGGGGCGTATATTTTTGATAATATTTGATTGATTAAAGTGGGATAAAAGCCAAAAAGATTTTTAATTTTACCATGTTTTAAAAAATTAATATATAAAAATTAAAATAATATTGTAAACTTTTTAAAATTAATATATTTAAAATTGTAAATATTTGAAAAATTAATCTTTTTAATATAAGTTTGTATGTTTAAAAACAAAAATATAATATAAGTTTGGTGTGAATTTTTAATTTTTATTATATGAATTCTTAATTTTATGCATTTTAAATTTAAGTTTGGTGTGAATTTAAAAACAAAAATTTACTTTATTTCGCTAAGTTAAAAATATGATTTTTAAAATTCGTCGTGAGTTGAAGACTAGGTCTTTGAACCGAAATTGCTTTACCCGAGGGAGGGCCGAGAACTTTTATTATCATTATTTTTAAACTTATTGAATTAAAGTATGCCAAAAAACTTTAAAAAAAAAAAACCCAAAAATCTTAGCTTTTAAAACAATCGCTACAAAAAGACAAATTTTAAAATTTTTCGAAGGACGGACTAGGACATCGATCCGAAACGACCTCGTCCTAAAACAAAGGAAAACAAAATTTTAAATTTATTTTATATTTGTTTTATAAGTTAAGATTTATAAAAAAAAAAAGCATCGCGACTCGCGGAGTTTGATGGGCAAAATCACCGCGACTCGCGGAGTTCAGAAATTACAGAAAAAAAATAAAAACGTTGGAATCAGCTCAGTCCACACACAACACCCACATAAACTGCGAAAAATACCAAAAAATTACTCCCAAAATCGAATTTTTTCACCGAAAATCATCAAATCTTTTACTAAAATCATGTTGAGAAGGATGTTATTAAGGAATTACTCAAGAAAAACGGTAAATTTCTACACCTAAACACCATTTAATCCAAAAATTAGTGTTCTTGAGCAATTTTTTCCCCAATTCGATTTTAATTCTTTTTAGTGTAATTATGCTTAAATTGCTTGTGTATTATGCTTGTATAACCTAGATTGATGCTATTTAACATGATTAGAAGCCTTAAACTTCAAATTTTGAGTAATCTAGGGTTTGTGTTCTTGAGCAAATTTGGGGCTTTTTGATATAAACAGGTTATGGCCGATTTTTGTCATGAATTATTGCTAAATTAAGTAGTGTAACATGTTTAGGTAGTTAAATGATCCAAACTTTGAGCCTAAACATGATTTTGAGAATTAAAGTGGACTTTTTCAAGTCTAAAATTCATGAACTTGATTTTTGTGAGATAATGCCATTTGAAACTTGTTTAATTGCTAGTAATGATTATTTTGACATGTTATTTGAGTTGAATGCTTATGAACTTGGCGAACATTTTCGTATATGCTTATTTGAAAAAGTGTAGATTTGATAAAAATATGAAAATGAGTATAAGTTTGATATAAATTGAACATGTCATTGTAATTATTTTGATTGATGATTTTGCTGACACTAATGCATATTTGGATGCACAAAAATTGTGTTTGATGTGTTTTGCAGACTGAAAGGGGTGAATCTTCATCCCAAGCTCGCAATGCTCCTGCTGAGAATACGGAACAACAGGAGGTGGATAACTACTACAAACAAGATATACCTCATCCAGTCATGACATTTTCAGATATGCACTTGGAAGATTTGCACCCGAACTTGAGATTTGACAGACGTTGGATAGATTATCCAAAATACCAAAGGGGTTTGCATACTCTTCATTCTAAAGCTGTTGAAGTACCTAAGGTAATAGAATGGGCACCGTTAGAAGCTGTAGAATTAGCCGGGCCAATTAGAGAATTACTTACACAGAGGTATGGTAATTCTACTTTTAACGATTGGGTACGTTTATTCAACATGCGTAGACCTGTATATAAAGTATGGTGTGAAGAATTATTGTGTAGTATAGAAATAAATGATCGGGTAGTTAGTTTAACCGATCGATCTTTTATTAGATTTTTGTTAAGAGGTTCGATGCGCCACATGTCTTTACTAGACATGGCTCAGGCTTTACGTATATATACGCCTGAGGAGTTAGCATCTGTCGATTGTAGAGGGTTGATACTAAATGGTAGAAAGATAGACAAAAATTTTGATACGCATGGTGTATGGAGTCAAATGACTAGCCATCACCTATTTAAAGGGGGAAATTACTCTTATTTGGATATAGATAGAGCAGAGTTAAGAGTAATTCATAGGTTTTTAGCCAATTCGATTACACAACGAGGTAAGAATAAGGAAAAGGTAAATGAACAGGATTTGTTTTACCACATGTATATTCGAGACCCACAAAGCGCTGTAAGTATACCTTATTGTGTGGGTTATTATTTATCAGCTATGGTTAGGGGGATGAGACCGCATAGCATAATAGGAGGTGGTATATTTATTACTTTGATTGCTGAATATCTCGGTGTGGATATAAGTCGGGGGGGATTATTAGTCAAAGAACCAGAACCCCGCGATACAATAGGTTTAAATGTATACCATGGTGCGAAGGTTTTGAAGAGGCGAAATAACGTCGCAGTACAATACCATGGTAGACATCCACAGGTTGAGAGAAACCAACAGCCCGGTAATGTGGGAGGGGGAAATGAAATGACAGAAATGCAAAGGTTTATAGCTTCACAAGAGTATGAAAATGCTAGACATCGAGCATTTGAAGATTGGCAAGTTCATCAAAAACAAATCATAGCTCATTGCCAACATGTAGGTAGAAACTATATTCCTACTCCATCGCCCGTATTTCCTCCCTGGTCTATTGTAACGACCCTACTTTTTCCGTTATCTTTTGTCATTAATTATTTAACGACCGTTAATTGTTATTCGTGCCACGTCATTTCTATGACCTATATTATTATTTTTGTAATAATATATTAATTATTATGTGTTATATGAATATTTGTATTCATATTTTAAATTATACGTTCCTACGAGTCGCGGATTTCTATCCGGCGAATCTTTTCGGTTTTCAAACCAACGGTCAAGTTTTTGGGATTTTTAAGTCCTAATTATTTTAAATATGATATTTTGATGTCATATGATTATATATAGTGTTTATATATTTTATTCGTCGCGTATTTATTATCTCTCCGAAAAATCAATCGCGTAGCGGTGTTTTCGCGTTTCGGGTTTCGTTCGGGCGTTCGGGCCACTAGGATTTTGTCATTTATCAAATTGGGTCACTATGGGGCCCACCCCATTCAGTTCACAGCCGAAATTTTGAAGGGGAGGGGTGTTTGGTGCAATTTTTGCATACTTGTGGCTTTTAGTCAAAATCTCACTACTACTTTCATTTTAATCATACCCTAAAAGCTCTCCTCTCCTCCCTCTCATTTAGAACGAATTATGCAGCCTCCCTAGCCTCTTCCATCACCAAAAATCGGCCAAGAACAATAAAACATCAATTGATCATCATTTTGCAAGACTAGATACACAAACAGATTCTCCATTTCGCGATCTACATGCTTCATCTTCTTGATTCTTGATTAGGGTATAAACCCTAACCCTAGATTTTTAATTTTTCACATATTTCACTGATTTTATATGTTATATTAGTAGTATGATGATCATATGTTATTGTATTGTTGATGGTATGCATAGAATTACTCGAATACATATGTTTTGGGTTTGATATAATCGGGACAGCAGCTAATTCGTGTCTTTCTGTAATTGTGACTGTTATAAAAGTTAAAATAAAGTATCTAGATGAGTTCCTCTCATCAAGACATTAATTTTAGACTCCGGATTCATGTCGTTTCGATTCCCGGAGCCCTAGATTCGATCAAAATGGTATTTTGTTGAAATTGAAATGTGATATTGTTATGAACCAGGTTTGGTCCGACTTTGTAACCATATTTGGTGACTTTAGGGTGTGTTAGTGTATTAGGACTGATGGTGGGGCGAACTTTCATGTTCGGGTCATCTCAATCCGAGCCACGAATCACCCGTTACGTCTAAAACACGTTTTTGATTGAATTGAAGTTCCAAGTAGTGTATTGGCTGTATATCACGACTTGTGGGCTGTTCATGGTGTGTTCTTGAGTGTACCAAAGTGTCGGGTGATTTGCTTAGGCGGAGATATATGTAAGGCTCGCCGAGAACCGACACCCGGGGCTCAGGATACGACCCGATGAACTTTTGATTTAAAACTTGGGATTTATTATTAAACTTATGATATAAATAATGGATTTCATTATCATTTAATTACTTATGATATAAAAAGTAATTATTATCATTATTATTTAAGACTTATGATATATATTTATTATATCATTTAATTAATACTTATGATTTAATTAATATTTTAATTAAACTTGTGATTAATAATACTTTCATTATTAATGGAAAATACTTATGATAAGTATTAAACTTATATTATGAGATTATTATAATAAGACTTATAATAAGGATTAATTAATTATTAAATTATTATAAGGCTTAGTTATTATTTAATTATAATTTAATTATTAAATACTTATGATTTAATGATTATAATTAGAAACTTATGATATGATTAATAATTCATTATTAATTAATGATACTTATGATATGATTTAAAATTTATTATTAATTAATAATACTTATATTATGACTAATATTTAATTAATTAATTAAATACTTGTGTTATATTAATTATATCATTTAAACTTATCTAAACTTTAATAATTCATTTTTATTTAATTAAACTTATGTTAAGACATAATTATACACTTTTGACTTTAATAAACATTATAACCTATGTTATTATTATAACTTACACTTTTCAAATTAATGTTGACTATGTTTGACCAAGGTTGACTTTTGAGTTGACTTTCAGTTGACTTTGACTTTCAGTTGACTTCTGTTGACTTTCTAAATAAGGAAACTTTCCTAACTTCAAAACTTTCTAAAAATAGAACTTTCTAAATTTGGAAACTTTCCAAAAATAGAAACTTTCCAAAAATAGAAACTTTCCAAAAATAGAAACTTTCCAAAAATAGAAACTTTCCTAAAATAGAAAACTTTCCAAAAATGGAAACCTGCTAAAAATAGAAACTTTCTAATAATAGAAAGTGTTTGTCCGTACGCTGTTCCGATCAAACCGATGCATGTTGAGTATTGTTCTATGTCTACTTGCAACATGTACAATAGCTATCATACTAAGACTTGACCTAAGTTAGTTATTTATATCGACCTGCTTTATTTATAGGTCGGCGTTGTGATCATTCATGATCACTTTACTTCATTTGCTGTTCGCATAATTGTGTGGTTACTTCGTTTGCTAATAAGGTGAGTTATAGTCCCATTTTTCTATTTAAATCTTTTGGGATGAGAATACATGCAATTTATTTATATTTTGGACACAAGTGGAAGTTGGTTTAAATTATTCATTGTGAGTTGAACAAAAATATTCCCTAGTCTGGTAACTGTAATCACTGGTTTCTACTGGTGAACGCGAATCCTATGGATAGATCTATCGGGTTTGACAACCCCATTTCGAGCTAGTCGCGCTAGCAATTTATAATCGGAATGTCTAGTACTTCGTATTTTGTTGTAGATACACTTGTTCGGTGTATATTATTTATTGTGTTTGGCAAGGGTAAATAAAGGGTTAAGTGGTTACCAGGTGGCTCACGGAAAATGGAATAATATTTTATTATATGTTTTCTAGCATATAATTTGGTGGTTCAAAAAGAAGTTTTTATGTTTTCAAACATAAATTTTTATTGTTTAAATTAAATATTGTTTGCAATATTAAACCTATAATTCACTCAACATTTTTGTTGACAGTTACTCGCATGTTTTATTCTCAGGTTCATGATTGATTGCTTCCGCTGTGCTTAGAGAGTCTGCATATTTATGATGGCAGCTTTTGTTAAACATTAACTTGCATTCTATTTTGTTACATTAAATAGTGGTTGTTTGTTGACTTTGTTTTGGTCAACTTTTGGTTAAAGTATTATTGTATAGTTTTTCTAAACTTATACATTTTAGTAGATTTCCTTTATAGGAAATCATTTTTAAATAAAGAATGCAAGGTTATTTTATTAAATTCATATAGAGTTTCGATCAAGCTGTGGGACTAAGTGACGGAGCCGTTAAGTGTTTTGACGGAGTCGTCACAGTTGGTATCAGAGCTCTGGTTGTAGGGAATTAGGCTGCATTGATGTCGTTACCCGGGTCAATAGGGTGCATTAGTGAGTCTAGTCTACAGCCCGGCCTATTATATATTATTATATGTGATTATTTGTGTCGTGTTGGTATGTATATTGTTATCATACATACATTTCTATTATGTTCTGAATCCGGGAGGAACTCCCATTCCGATTTAAACGTATTCTCCGACTCATGCGAGTTCATCTTTTAAAGGAACACCTCGGTTAGTGAAACCGAGGGGGTGTCATTCTTGACTTCTGAAATTCTTGACATTTCTATGTCATAATTGGTGTTTATTGATATAACGTTTAAGTTACATTACGTGTTCTAGAATTCTCGGCATTTCTATGTCATCTATTATGGTTATGTATATAACGTTTGAGTTATATTACGCGAGATGTCATTCTTGACTTCTAAATGCTCGGCATTTCAATGTCAGCTATTATGTTTAAGTATATAACATTTTTGTTATATTACATGCCATTGTGCCGTTGTGCCTATGTGCTTTGGTTTTTGAACCGAAACACATCATCCTTGACTTTTAGAGATTCTTGGTACTTCGAAGACATTTTCATGTCACCATTACTCCTATTCATTACTTTCGATGTCTTTGTCTCTTGTGCTATCCTTAGCACATTGTTAAGAAATTGTTTTAGGGAAATTGTGTCGAAATTCGAGGTTGACCACGTGTCCTGACCTTATGTAGTGATATTGGAATGGAACTATGAGTTAGTGAAATATAATGGCGTCAGGCCAACGTGATTATATTACGTTAATTCATAAAAAGTCCCAATATTGTGACATGAGGAATAGAAAGCGAGTCAGAGAAAATTTATACACCACTCATTCGGAAAATTCTAACGTTGTTACATGAGTAAGGAAGATACTCATTATCTTATTTGTTGATATACGAGAGACTCGTCTTAACCAAACTACTTACCCTATGTTTTGTCATTCATAACTCGCTTGTTAGTGACAGCTTCGCACGTGAAGAGTTTTGGCCCAAGGACTTATGTCCTGACAATAGTCAAAACAATATTTAACTCATTGGTTTTCATGACCTCGCAGCATTTATTGATTAGATGTCGCAAGACGATTCAAGTCCATCACCCGAGCTTTAACGATCTTACTTCAACTCGTAACCTCCGTAATGCGGATACCCTGCTTTTCATTAAAATTTTTACACATTTGTGCAATTGGGCGGTTCTCACGAGACTTATGGGCGAATAGAAGTAATGAAATATTTTGTCATGTATACTATTTATAAAATCATATATGTACGTATGAATTCAAATGGACTAATTTACCCTTACCTATTTTGGCTATTATACACTAAATTATACCTTCAAAATTATTTTAAAAACCACTCTTGTTGAGTTGTTTAGTTAACTCAAATTGATTTATGTAAAATGGTACACGTTGTACATACTTCTAAATTTATTAAGAGCTTCGTTCCATTTATGGGGTTACATCAGACGTTTCAAGCTTTTTCAAAACTCCTTTGATTGATTACATTAGAATTTTCGCATTACTCTACCGAGTGTTTGGATCACAGTTCTCCTCATCCTCCGTTTAAGGATGAAACTTACCATTAAGTTCATTGATAGAAACTCATACACCACTTTGGGGGCCGGCTTTGTAAATTTGTTGGAAAGTCTTTGCGCTCATAGAATTTTCCCTCTTATGGTTGGACATGGCCGAAACACAGACCGATAAATCAAGTTTCTGGGGTACACTCGATGGTCACCTTATTGTAGAAAAGGCGCTAGGTGGGTTTCTACCCCAACTGTTGTTATAATGGGGATCATGGATATATATTACTCAAGACCGTTTGAGGAGTTTCTACTCTCAATTTTCGCTGTCAACCGCAACACCCTCGTAAACATCAATCCTAGGATTCGATACTTTAGGGTGCACGAAATTATTTTTGGAGATTCATCTCACCTGGAGTCGGCCATTCTTTATAACCCATGATTCGCGTTCTTTTCATCCGCACATAAATTTAAGAATATGGATGAATCCTAGACTTCCTCGCTCATTGTACAAGGAAGTTCACTCTCGTTGAATTATCACACCTTTCATACGTCTTCCTCTCGGAAATATAATGAAAATTTACTTTGGAGTCCATGATCCTCGTTAACTCCTTTGAGAGAATTGCCTTAAATATCTATGCCACCGATGTGACTACTCCATATTTATTTCTTCCTTCATTATTGAAACTTTATTTCATCCGTCCCAGTTCGTCCCCTTGGGGAGCTCCCGTTTTGTTCGTTGAGAAGAAAGATGGTTCATTTCGTTTGTGTATTGATTATCGTGAATTGAACGAGCTTACTGTTAAAAACCGTTACCCTCTTCCGAGGATTGATGATCTGTTCGATCAACTTCAAGGTTCGTCCGTTTATTATAAGATTGATCTTCGTTCCGGTTATCACCAATTACGCGCTAAAGAAACTGATATTCTGAAAACCGCTTTCTGTACCCGTTATAGTCACTTTGAATTTCTTGTTATGCCGTTCAGATTGACAAATGCACCTGTTGTGTTCATGGACCTCATGAACCGTGCGTGTAGACCCTATCTGGACAAATTCGTTACTGTTTTCATCGACCACATCCTTATTTATTCTAAGAGTTATGAAGGGCGAAGAACATTTGAAGTTAGTGCTTGATCTGTTGAGGAAAGAAGAGTTGTACGCTAAGTTCTCTAAGTGTGCTTTCTGGTTAAGAGAAGTTCAATTTTCTCGGACATATTGTTAGTAAATAGGGAATACAAGTTGATTCTGCTAAGATTGAGGCGATTGAAAAGTGGGAAGTTCCGAAAACTCCTACTCAGATTCGCCAGTTTCTAGGATTAGCAGGCTATTATAGAAGGTTCATTCAAGATTTTTCACGAGTAGCGAAACCTCTGACTGCTTTAACGCATAAGGGGAAGAAGTACGAGTGGAAGAGTGAACAAGAGTCTGCTTTCCAAACTCTGAAGAAGAAGTTAACTTCTGCACCGATATTATCACTACCTGAGGGTAATGATGATTTTGTTATCTATTGTGATGCTTTGTGTCAAGACTTTGGTTGTGTTTTGATGCAACGAAAGAAAGTTATTGCGTACGCGTCACGTCAGTTGAAGATTCACGAGCAGAATTATACAACCCATGATTTAGAATTGGGAGTTGTTATATATTCGCACTCAAGAAGTGGAGACATTACTTATATGGGGTCAAATGTGCATTGTACACTGATCACAAAAGTCTTCAACATATTCTTGATCAGAAACAGTTAAATATGAGGCAACGAAGATGGGTTGAGACGTTAAATGATTATGATTGCGAACTTTTATATCATCCGGGAAAGGCCAATGATGTGGCTGATGCTTTAAGTCGTAAAGAAAAGGCTGAACCTCGCAGGTTTAGGGCCTTGAATATGACAATTCAAACAAACCTCGCTAGGCAGATCCTTGAGGCACAATAAGAAGCCTTGAAGGAGGAAAATTTTGTAACGGGAAGGTCCGAGGCTTGAGTAAATAGTTAGAGGTACAAACCGATGGTACTCGGTATTTTGCGGGATGCCTTTGGGTTCCGAAGTTTGGTGATCTACGAAAACTTGTTTTAGATGAGGCTCATAAGTCTAGGTACTCTATTCATCCTGGTTCAGGAAAGATGTATCATGATCTTGAGGAGCTGTATTGGTGGCCTAATTTGAAAACTGATGTGGCTACGTATGTGGCTAAGTGTTTGACCTGCGCTAAGGTTAAAGCTGAACATCAGAAACCGTCTGGACTTTTGGTGCAACCTGAAATTCCCGAGTGGAAGTGGGAAGGTATTAAGATGGACTTTATTACGAAGTTACCGGGAGTTGTGGGTGGTTATGATACCATTTGGGTGATTGTTACCGACTCGCTAAGTCAACTCTTTTCTTGCCAATTAAGGAAACATATTCAATGAAGAAGTTTACTCGTTTGTATTTGAAGGAGATTATTTCGAGACATGGTGTTTCCGTATCGATTATGTTAGACTGAGGCAGTCCTAACAAGGTGCTCTAGGAACTAAATTGGATATGAGCACCGCTTATCATTCACAGACGGATGGTCAGAGTGAAAGGACCATTCAAACGTAGAAAACATGTTAAGAGCGTGTGTTATTGATTTTGGAAATGGGTGGGATAAATATTTGCCGCTGGATGAGTTTTCTTATAACAGCAGTTATCATGCAAGTATTAAAGCCGCACCATTTAAAGCTCTGTATGGTAGAAAGTGTAGGTCTCCTGTCTGTTGGAATGAGGTTGGGGATGCTCAACTCACATGACCAGAGATCATTCACGAGACTACCGAGAAGATTGCACAGATTAAGGAAAGATTGAGAACTGCCAGGAGTAGGCAAAAGAGTTATGCTGATAAGAGAAGGAACGATATCGACTTTCAGGTCGGTGATCGTGTTATGTTGAAAGTTTCACCTTGGAAGGGTGTGGTACGTTTTGGTAAAAGGGGAAAGTTGAATCCTCGATTTGTTGGACCTTTTGGGATTATTGAGAGAGTTGGACCAGTGGCTTATCGTTTGAAATTGCCACAAGAACTCAGTGCTATTCGTGACGTTTTTCATGTATCGAATTTAAAGAAGTGTTTGGCCGAGGCCAATGAAACTATTCTTTTGATGAACTTCATGTTGATAAGCAACTTTATTTTATTGAAGAACCTGTTGAAATTATGGACCGAGAGGTTAAGACTCTTAAACAGAGTAGAATTCCTATTGTTCGAGTTAGATGGAACGAATCGGTCCCGAGTTCACTTGGGAGCGTGAAGATTAGATGAAGCAGAAGTACCCGCATTTGTTCCCAGATGCTGAGTCAACCCCTGCACCTACTTAAATTTCGGGACGAAATTTCCGTAACGGGAAGGTACTGTAACGACCCTACTTTTTCCGTTATCTTTTGTCATTAATTATTTAACGACCGTTAATTGTTATTCGTGCCACGTCATTTCTATGACCTATATTATTATTTTTGTAATAATATATTAATTATTATGTGTTATATGAATATTTGTATTCATATTTTAAATTATACGTTCCTACGAGTCGCGGATTTCTATCCGGCGAATCTTTTCGGTTTTCAAACCAACGGTCAAGTTTTTGGGATTTTTAAGTCCTAATTATTTTAAATATGATATTTTGATGTCATATGATTATATATAGTGTTTATATATTTTATTCGTCGCGTATTTATTATCTCTCCGAAAAATCAATCGCGTAGCGGTGTTTTCGCGTTTCGGGTTTCGTTCGGGCGTTCGGGCCACTAGGATTTTGTCATTTATCAAATTGGGTCACTATGGGGCCCACCCCATTCAGTTCACAGCCGAAATTTTGAAGGGGAGGGGTGTTTGGTGCAATTTTTGCATACTTGTGGCTTTTAGTCAAAATCTCACTACTACTTTCATTTTAATCATACCCTAAAAGCTCTCCTCTCCTCCCTCTCATTTAGAACGAATTATGCAGCCTCCCTAGCCTCTTCCATCACCAAAAATCGGCCAAGAACAATAAAACATCAATTGATCATCATTTTGCAAGACTAGATACACAAACAGATTCTCCATTTCGCGATCTACATGCTTCATCTTCTTGATTCTTGATTAGGGTATAAACCCTAACCCTAGATTTTTAATTTTTCACATATTTCACTGATTTTATATGTTATATTAGTAGTATGATGATCATATGTTATTGTATTGTTGATGGTATGCATAGAATTACTCGAATACATATGTTTTGGGTTTGATATAATCGGGACAGCAGCTAATTCGTGTCTTTCTGTAATTGTGACTGTTATAAAAGTTAAAATAAAGTATCTAGATGAGTTCCTCTCATCAAGACATTAATTTTAGACTCCGGATTCATGTCGTTTCGATTCCCGGAGCCCTAGATTCGATCAAAATGGTATTTTGTTGAAATTGAAATGTGATATTGTTATGAACCAGGTTTGGTCCGACTTTGTAACCATATTTGGTGACTTTAGGGTGTGTTAGTGTATTAGGACTGATGGTGGGGCGAACTTTCATGTTCGGGTCATCTCAATCCGAGCCACGAATCACCCGTTACGTCTAAAACACGTTTTTGATTGAATTGAAGTTCCAAGTAGTGTATTGGCTGTATATCACGACTTGTGGGCTGTTCATGGTGTGTTCTTGAGTGTACCAAAGTGTCGGGTGATTTGCTTAGGCGGAGATATATGTAAGGCTCGCCGAGAACCGACACCCGGGGCTCAGGATACGACCCGATGAACTTTTGATTTAAAACTTGGGATTTATTATTAAACTTATGATATAAATAATGGATTTCATTATCATTTAATTACTTATGATATAAAAAGTAATTATTATCATTATTATTTAAGACTTATGATATATATTTATTATATCATTTAATTAATACTTATGATTTAATTAATATTTTAATTAAACTTGTGATTAATAATACTTTCATTATTAATGGAAAATACTTATGATAAGTATTAAACTTATATTATGAGATTATTATAATAAGACTTATAATAAGGATTAATTAATTATTAAATTATTATAAGGCTTAGTTATTATTTAATTATAATTTAATTATTAAATACTTATGATTTAATGATTATAATTAGAAACTTATGATATGATTAATAATTCATTATTAATTAATGATACTTATGATATGATTTAAAATTTATTATTAATTAATAATACTTATATTATGACTAATATTTAATTAATTAATTAAATACTTGTGTTATATTAATTATATCATTTAAACTTATCTAAACTTTAATAATTCATTTTTATTTAATTAAACTTATGTTAAGACATAATTATACACTTTTGACTTTAATAAACATTATAACCTATGTTATTATTATAACTTACACTTTTCAAATTAATGTTGACTATGTTTGACCAAGGTTGACTTTTGAGTTGACTTTCAGTTGACTTTGACTTTCAGTTGACTTCTGTTGACTTTCTAAATAAGGAAACTTTCCTAACTTCAAAACTTTCTAAAAATAGAACTTTCTAAATTTGGAAACTTTCCAAAAATAGAAACTTTCCAAAAATAGAAACTTTCCAAAAATAGAAACTTTCCAAAAATAGAAACTTTCCTAAAATAGAAAACTTTCCAAAAATGGAAACCTGCTAAAAATAGAAACTTTCTAATAATAGAAAGTGTTTGTCCGTACGCTGTTCCGATCAAACCGATGCATGTTGAGTATTGTTCTATGTCTACTTGCAACATGTACAATAGCTATCATACTAAGACTTGACCTAAGTTAGTTATTTATATCGACCTGCTTTATTTATAGGTCGGCGTTGTGATCATTCATGATCACTTTACTTCATTTGCTGTTCGCATAATTGTGTGGTTACTTCGTTTGCTAATAAGGTGAGTTATAGTCCCATTTTTCTATTTAAATCTTTTGGGATGAGAATACATGCAATTTATTTATATTTTGGACACAAGTGGAAGTTGGTTTAAATTATTCATTGTGAGTTGAACAAAAATATTCCCTAGTCTGGTAACTGTAATCACTGGTTTCTACTGGTGAACGCGAATCCTATGGATAGATCTATCGGGTTTGACAACCCCATTTCGAGCTAGTCGCGCTAGCAATTTATAATCGGAATGTCTAGTACTTCGTATTTTGTTGTAGATACACTTGTTCGGTGTATATTATTTATTGTGTTTGGCAAGGGTAAATAAAGGGTTAAGTGGTTACCAGGTGGCTCACGGAAAATGGAATAATATTTTATTATATGTTTTCTAGCATATAATTTGGTGGTTCAAAAAGAAGTTTTTATGTTTTCAAACATAAATTTTTATTGTTTAAATTAAATATTGTTTGCAATATTAAACCTATAATTCACTCAACATTTTTGTTGACAGTTACTCGCATGTTTTATTCTCAGGTTCATGATTGATTGCTTCCGCTGTGCTTAGAGAGTCTGCATATTTATGATGGCAGCTTTTGTTAAACATTAACTTGCATTCTATTTTGTTACATTAAATAGTGGTTGTTTGTTGACTTTGTTTTGGTCAACTTTTGGTTAAAGTATTATTGTATAGTTTTTCTAAACTTATACATTTTAGTAGATTTCCTTTATAGGAAATCATTTTTAAATAAAGAATGCAAGGTTATTTTATTAAATTCATATAGAGTTTCGATCAAGCTGTGGGACCAAGTGACGGAGCCGTTAAGTGTTTTGACGGAGTCGTCACATCTATAGAGATCCAACCACCGTATCCTACGTATAACCCAGTCGAAGCATTATATAACACATACGGTTATGCATGGAACCCCTACTGGTATCAGTATCATCCCTAGTCTACTTAGTTTTATTTATTTTATTATTTCTAATGTTGATACATTTAATACTTATGTTAATATTGTAATAGTTTTTATAATTTTCTAACTTTTATTTTTAGATTTTAATAATGTTTGAATGTGGGGTAATATACCAAACTTCAAAAATATGTATATATGTTTGCAGTTTATCTTATGTACACAACAGGGTAAAACAACGCATTTTCAAAGACTGGCATTAAGTTCAGCAAAAGCAACTAATTTTGACGACAAGATGCAAAATAAATGTGATATAACAACAAGACGGAATGAACAAATGATATGCACCATTTATCATTCAGTAAACAAACGCCAATATGTTTGGAACCTTTGGTAAAATTTAATCATTTTCATACAAATCACCCTCAATAATTTAAATTGTTACTGATTTCTTGCAAATGAGGGCATTGCAAGATCTTAAGTGTGGGAAAGGGTTAAATTCTTTCGGATTTTTAAAAAATTTTATCTTAAACACTTGGTTACCATTAAAAATACTAGTAAAGCAGTAGTTGTATTAGAATCTAGTGCTCTCTGATAATAAAGAACAGCCCTAGTCTTATATACTGACTACCCAATTCTAGTAAAATTTTTCAAAATTTTCAATTAAATGAACTCAAAATCATGTTTATACATATTTATGAATGATAAAATTAGGTATTAACACCGAAATTATTGTTATCTCGGAAAGGACATAAATTGAGAAACAAACCAAAATGTTAAAATTCATTTAAAATGAAATAGAGGACAATAAAAAGAAAAATAAAAGCCAAGTGTGGGAAAAATTACCAAGTTATCTTAAACATATGTCACATATTTCTGTAACAAATAATTGAAAATACTTTTGTTTTGGACTAAATTAACTGTTTTACCCGATTTACTGTAATGAAAGATGGATCTACACGATGAATCAATTCCATCATTAAAAGGAAGTAAAGTCTTCCGAAAAAGACACGCGCTTCTTGATTTAGGTCATGAAGTTGTCGTCCAGACCAGCTGTAGGTTGATGAAAAATCTAAAAAAGTCATCTCTAAAATCAGCAGGAAATCCACGGACCTCAGCATAAAACAGGGTCGCCAAGTGGTCATATTTATTCTAACCATGAGAAGGATTTATCTCGTACAATGGGGGGCACCGTGCAAATTAGCTGGATAAGACTAATGAATCAGATCCTCAGAAAGGATAATCTCTTTAAAGATCAAAAATCAGCTTTTAAGACTGATATTACTCAATCCTTGAGATTGACCTTAAAGATTGAGAATTCAAACTCATGGAATTCAATGATATCTAAACTCGAGCTTGAACGAGAAAATATTTTGATCAAATTATAAACCGATTTGTTTTCTGAAAATCCATTTTCAATGAGTTCATTACCTTTGAACGTAAAATCCTAGGAATTCACCTGGAATTCATTAGGTCACCTGAACCAAATCGGGTGTCAATCGTAAGAACAGTGGTTGCATAGCATGGTCAAAGACAGGACCTTGTGCCAGACCGAAAAATTATAAGGGTGAGCTTTACTATTGCTCCTACCAAGGATAGTAATTGCGTCCGACACGTTATAGACCATAATTAAAAGCATGTCAGGGGACATTGCCTTAACAGTTGCTTGTTCAACGCTTTCCTTTACAACCGGACGGTAGTTTACCAAAAGGTAATATACGGAGCAAGTATACTGGACGTGTTGCTTTCCTAATACAAGGTTAGCAAGTGGGTGACACAAAACCACAAGTTTTAAGCTAAAATTTTCTAATCTGAAACCCACAAAAAGAATTTGCAAACACCGGTGAAGGGTTATTCCGGAAAACTTATCTAGTGTAAAAACTAGATTTAATTTTCAAAAGATTAAATGTTTTCATAAAGATCCAATTTCCTTAATGGATCTAAATTTTTATAGTCATGTGAGACTGTAAACCATATCGTTACTACCATTGTTTATACCGCCGTATAGAAATCACTGATGTACAAAGTGTGAAGAATAAAGAAGTGATTCTAGTATTTCAAGACTATATTGCTTGAGGACAAGCAACGCTCAGGTGTGGGAATATTTGATAATGCTAAAAACGAACATATATTTCATAGCATTATTCCTCAAGAAAGACAAGCTTTTAGTTGCAATTGTTCTATTTACAAGCGATATTAGTTTAAATAATAAAAGGTGAAGATAAAAGACAGACTCGACGAATTGAAGACGCAAACGACCAAAAAGCTCAAAAGTACAAAGTACAATCAAAGAGGTTCCAATTATTGATAAGAAACGTTTCGAAATTACAAGAGTACAAGATTCAAAATGCAAAGTACAAGATATTAAATTGTACGCAAGGACGTTCGAAAATCTGAAACCGAGACATGAGTCAACTCTCAACGCTCGACGCAACGGACTAAAAATTACGAGTCAACTATGCACATAAATTTAATATAATATTTAAATAATTCTTAAAATTATTTATATATTATATTTATATTAAAAATCCGTCGGCAAACAAAGAGCCAAAGCTGGGTGAGCTGTAAAATCAAACTCCGCGAGTTGCGGAGTTTGAAGAAGGAAAATGCCGCTAGTCGCGGAGTTCCCCTTGACTCAATTCCCTATAAAAGCCAACGCAGTTCGACGAGTTTTAATATCCATAATATCAATCTCTCTATCTATATACGTAGTATATATTTATATTTATATTTTAATTTTAATTTTAATTTTAATTCTAATAATAAGGGTATGTTAGCGAATGTTGTAAGGGTGTAAGTCGAAATTATGTCCGTGTAACGCTACGCTATTTTTAATCATTGTAAGTTATGTTCAACCTTTTTACATTAACGTCTCGTAGCTAAGTTATTATTATACTTATTTAATCCGAAGTAATCATGATGTTGGGCTAAAAATATTAAAATTGGGTAATTGGGCTTTGTACCATAATTGGGGTTTGGACAAAAGAACGACACTTGTGAAAATTAGACTATGGGCTATTAATGGGCTTTATATTTGTTTAACTAAATGATAGTTTGTTAATTTTAATATAAAGATTTATAATTGGATGTCCCAATAAATAACTATATACACTCAATCGGACACGATGGGCGGGGTATTTATATGTACGAATAATCGTTCATTTAACCGGACACGGGAATGGATTAATAGCCACTAGAATTATTAAAACAGGAGTGAAATTATGTACAAGGACACTTGGCATAATTGTTAACAAAGTATTAAAACCTTGGGTTACACTCAGTCGACATCCTGGTGTAATTATTAAACAAAGTATTAAAATCTTGTTACAGTTTAAGTCCCCAATTAGTAGGAATATTTGACTTCGGGTATAAGGATAATTTGACGAGGACACTCGCACTTTATATTTATGACTGATGGACTGTTATGGACAAAAACCAGACGGACATATTAAATAATCCAGGACAAAGGACAATTAACCCATGGGCATAAAACTAAAATCAACACGTCAAACATCATGATTACGGAAGTTTAAATAAGCATAATTCTTTTATTTCATATTTAATTTCCTTTATTTTATATTTAATTGCACTTCTATTTATCGCATTTTTATTTATTGTTATTGTATTTAATTGCACTTTTAATTATCGTACTTTTTAATTATCGCAAGTTTATTTTATCGCACTTTTATTATTCGCAATTTCATTATCGTTATTTACTTTACGCTTTAAATTAAGTCTTTTATTTATTTAATATTTTACATTTGGTTTTAACTGCGACTAAAGTTTTAAAATCGACAAACCGGTCATTAAACGGTAAAAACCCCCCTTTATAATAATAATAATATTACTTATATATATATATTTGTATTTTTATAAATTAAACTAATATAGCGTTAAGCTTTGATTAAAAGATTTTCTCTGTGGAACGAACAGGACTTACTAAAAACTACACTACTGTACGATTAGGTACACTGCCTATAAGTGTTGTAGCAAGGTTTAAGTATATCCATTCTCTAAATAAATAAATATCTTGTGTAAAATTGTATCGTATTTAATAGTATTTCCTTGTAAAATTTAGTAGTATTTTATACCCCTTAGCTTTGACATCAAAAAACATGTCATCTTCCAGTAGAAATTGAACACAAAGCATTTTGGGCTTTGAAGACATGTAATCTTGATTTACATGAAGCTGGACGACTACGGTTAAGTCAATTAAACGAATTAGAAGAATTAAGACATGAAGCATACGAAAATTCGTTAATCTATAAGGAAAGAACGAAGAAATGGCATGATAAAAGAATCAGAAGTTCAAAAGAATTTAAAGAAGGAGACAGAGTTCTTCTTTTCAATTCATGATTCAAGCTATTTCCTGAAAAATTGAAATCAAGATGGTCTGGACCATTCATAGTCAAAAGAGTTTTCCCGTACGAAACAGTAGAATTGATAAATTCAAATGGGATTGAATTTAAGGTTAATGGTCACAGAGTTAAACATTACATAGATAGTCCAATGGAAGTTGACAACGAAGTTAATCACAATTTCGATACCACAGCTAACTAAGTGTGGGGAGAATCAAGTCTTTGAAGGATAATATGTATTTCTGTTAGAGTTAGATTTTCTGTTTTCGTGTAGTTCTCAAAAATAGAACTCGAATGGTCTTTCCCTAGCAGACCCTAAAGAACTAGTCTTCTCCCCCCATTCTGATTTTTTTTTTTTTTAGGTTTTACGAAATGAAGACTTCCTGTGAACTAAACCATTGTATAGTGCTACACGCTTTGATCACTAAACGTAATAATGATACACTTCCGAGTGAACTGGTATCAGTAATCAGAGAAAAATTGAACGGAGTAAGAAAAGAATCCAGATGCGAAGATAATAAGTTACAATTTGGTAAAGGAAAATCAAAATCCGCAGCGAAAAGAAGAGCACGACACCTTGAAAAATGTCACAAATGCGGAAAATGGTCACACGAAGGTAAATGTTCAAATAATCAAACCTATTCAAACACCGAATTTGTTACTTTATGCAGAGATGGACCGTTCATATGTTTAGAAGAAAAAACACTGAATGCTCGAGGTTACGCCTATGTAGCCATGGAAAATCAATTAGTCCGACTATCTTATGAGTGGGCTAGAGCATATCACTAAGAAATCTATCTCACAGGTAAGTCTGTACAGTTTTTATTTTTATTTTTATTTTTAACCTTTTGATAATAAACGCTAATTTGTTCGCTATAAAGTATTAAATTGGTATTCGATGAAATTAGGTCTTGCGACCGAAATTATTGATATCATTCAAAAATTTATTACATCACTGCGAAATTTAACGTTTATTTTTAAGGTATAAATATCTTTAATCAATCAACCCAAAATATTTCAAAAATTCGTCATGAGTTAAATTAGGTCATGGAACCGAAATTACTTTACCGAAAAGAGGGGCGCATATTTTTGATAATATTTGATTGATTAAAGTGGAATAAAAGCCAAAAAAATTTTTAATTTTATTTTTACCATGTTTTTTTAATTAATATATAAATATTAATTTAATATTGTAAACTTATTTAAAATTGTAAATATTTGAAAAATTAATATAAGTTTGTATGTATAAAAACAAAAATATAATTTAAGTTTGGTGTGAATTTTTAAAATATGAATTTTTAATTTTATGCATTTTAAATTTAAGTTTGGTGCGAATTTGAAAAACAAAAATTTACTTTATTTTGCTAAGTTAAAAATATGATTTTTAAAAATTCGTCGTAAGTTGAAGACTAGGTCGTTGAACCGAAATTGCTTTACCCGAGGGAGGGACGAGAACTTTTATTATCATTATTTTTAATCTTATTGAATTAAAGAATGCCAAAAACATAAAAAAAAAACCCAAAAATCTTTGCTTTTAAAACCGCACTTTAAATTGACAAATTTTAAAATTTTGTCGAGGGACGGACTAAGACATCATTCCGAAACGACCTCGTCCTAAATAACAAGGGAAACAAAATTTTAAAATTAATTAATTAATTATTTTATAAGTTAAGATTTTTATGAAAAAAAAAATAAATAATACAAACATCGCGACTCGCGGAGTTTGTAATGGGTAAATACCGCGACTCGCGGAGCATCAAAATTCCAGAAAAAAAAATATAAACTGATCGAACAGATCAGTATCCACTCCCACACCCCAAAATACTGCGAAAATAAACCCAAAAACACACACAAATCCGAATTTTTTTCACCATTTTTCATCAAATCTTTCACAAAATCATGTTGAGAAGGATGCTATCAAGGAATTACTCAAGGAAAATGGTAATTTCTTCATCAAAACACCCATTTAATCCGAAAATTAGTGTTCTTGAACAAATTTATACCCAATTTGATTTTGATGTTTTTAGTGTAATTATGCTTAAATTGCTTATATATTATGCTTGTATAACCCAGATTGATGCTATTTAACATGATTAGAAGCCTTAAACTTCAAATTTTGAGTAATCTAGGGTTTGTGTTCTTGAGCAATTTGGGGCTTTTTGATATAAACAGGTTATGGCCGATTTTTGTCATGAATTATTGCTAAATTAAGTAGTGTAACATGTTTAGGTAGTTAAATGATCCAAACTTTGAGCTTAAACATGATTTTTGAGAATTAAAGTGGACTTTTTCAAGTCTAAAATTCATGAACTTGATTTTTGAGAGATAATGCCATTTGAAACTTGTTTAATTGCTAATAATGATTACTTTGACATGTTATTTGAGTTGAATGCTTATGAACTTGGCGAACATTTTCGTATATGCTTATTTGAAAAAGTGTAGATTTGATAAAAATATGAAAATGAGCATAAGTTTGATATAAATTGAACATGTCGTTGTAATTATTTTGATTGATGATTTTGCTGACACTAATGCATTTTTGGATGCACAAAAATTGTGTTTGATGTGTTTTGCAGACTGAAAGGGGTGAATCTTCATCCCAAGCTCGCATTGCTCCTCCTGAGAATGCGAAACAATAGGATGTTGATAACTATTACAAACAAGATATACCTCATCCAGTTATGACATTTTCAGATATGCACATGGAAGATTTGCACCCGAACTTGAGATTAGACAGACGTTGGATAGATTATCCAAAATACCAAAGGGGCTTGCACACTCTTCATTCTAAAGCTGTTGAAGTACCTAGGGTAATAGAATGGGAACCATTAGAGGTAGTGGAATTGGCCGAGCCAATCAGGGAATTACTTACTCAAAGGTATGGTAATTCTACTTTTAGTGATTGGGTACGTTTATTCAACATGCATAGACCTGTATATAAAGTATGGTGTGAAGAATTATTGTGTAGTATAGAAATAAATGATCGGGTAGCTACTTTAACCGATCGAACTTTTATTAGATTTTTGTTAGGAGGTTCGATGCGCTACATGTCTCTACTAGACATGGCTCAGGCTTTACGTATATATACGCCTGAGGAGCTAGCATCTGCCGATTGTCAAGGGTTGATATTAAATGGTAGGAAGATTGATGAAAATTTTGATACGCATGGTGTATGGAGTCAAATGACTAGCCATCACTGATTTAAAGGGGGAAATTACTCTTATACAGATATAGATAGAGATGAGTTAAGAGTAATTCACAGGTTTCTAGTGAACTCGATTACACAGCGAGGTAAAAATAAGGAAAAGGTAAATGAGCAAGATTTATTTTACCACATGTGTATTCGAGACCCACAAAGCGCTGTAAGTATACCTTATTGTGTGAGTTATTATTTATCTGCTATGGTTAGGGGGATGAGACCGCACAGTATAATAGGAGGTGGTATATTTATTACATTAATTGCTGAGTATCTCGATGTGGATATAAGTCGGGGGGGATTATTAATCGAAGAACCAGAACCCCACGATACAATTGGTTTAAATGTATATCATGGTGCTAAGGTTTTGAAGAGGCGAAATAACTCCGCAGTACCATATAATGGAAGACATCCACAGGTTGAAAGAAATCAACAGCCAGGTAATGTGGGAGGGGGAAATGAAATGACAGAAATGCAAAGGTTTTTAGCTTCACAAGAGTATGAAAATGCTAGACATCGAGCATTTGAAGATTGGCAAGTTCATCAAAACCACATCATAGCTCATTGCCAACATGTAGGTAAAAACTATATTCCTACTCCAAAGCCCATATTTCCTCCTTGGTCTATAGAAATCCAACCACCGTATCCTACTTATAATCCAGCTGAAGCAGTTTATAACACATACGGTTATGCATGGAACCCCTACTGGTATCAGTATCAACCCTAGTTTATTTAGTTTTATTTATTTTATTTTTGTAATGTTACTACATTTAACACTTATGTTGATATTGTAATAGTTTTTATAATTTTCTAACTTTTATTATTAGATTTTAATAATTTTTGAATGTGGGGTAATATACCAAACTTCAAAAATATGTATATATGTTTGAAGTTTATCTTATGTACACAACAGGGTAAAACAACGCATTTTTAAAGACTGGCATTAAGTTCAGCAAAAGCAACTAATTTTGACGACAAGATGCAAAATATATGTGAAATAACAACAAGACGGAATGAACAAATGATGTGCAAAATTTATCATTCAACACAAACAACAATATGTTTGGAAACTTTGGTAAAATTTAATCATTTTTCTGCGCTAATCACCCTCAATAATTTAAATTGTTACTGATTTCTTGCAAATGAGGGCATTGCAAGATCTCAAGTGTGGGAAGGGGTTAAAATCTTTCGGATTTAAAAAAAAAAATTATTTAAACACTTGGTTACCATTAAAAATACTAGTAACGCAGTAGTTGTATTAGAATCTAGTCCTCTCTGATAACAAAGAACAGCCCTAGTCTTATATACTGACTACCCAATTCTAGTAAAAAATTTCAAAATTTTTAATTAAATGAACTCAAAATCATGTTTATACATATTTATGAACGATAAAACTAGGTATTAACACCGAAATTATTGTTACCTCGGAAAGGACATAAATTGAGAAACAAACCAAAATGTTAGAATTCATTTAAAATGAAATAGAGGACAATAAAAAGGCAAATAAAAGAAAATAAAAGCCAAGTGTGGGAAAATTTACCAAGTTATTTTAAACATATGTCACATATTTCTGTAACAAATAATTGAAGATACTTTTGCTTTGGACTAAACTAAACAGTTTTACCCGATTTACTGTAAAAAAAAAAGAAGATGGATCTACACGATGAATCAATTCCATCATTTAAAGGAAAACGCGCTTCTTGATTTAGTTCAAGAAGTTGTCGTTCAGACCAGCTGTAGGTTGACGAAAAATCTAGAAAAGTCATCACTAAAATCAGCAGGAAATTCACGGACCTCAGCATCAAACAGGGTCGCCAAGTGGTCAGATTTATCCTAACCATGAGAGGATCTGTCTTGTAAAATGGGGAGGACGCCGTGCAAATTAGCTGGATAAGACTAATGAATCAGATCCCCAGAAAGGATAATCTCCTTTAAAGATCAAAAATTAGCTTTTAAGACTGATATTACTCAATCCTAGTGATTGACTTTAAAGATTGAGAATTACAAACTCAAGGAATTCGATGATATCTAAACTCGAGCTTGAGCAAGAAAATATTTTGATCAAAATTACAAACCGATTTGTTTTCTGAAAATCCATTTTCAATGCGTTCATTACCATTGAACGTAAAATCCTAAGAATTCACCTGGAATTCTTTAGGTCACCTGAACCAAATCGGGTGTCAACCGTAAGAACGACGGTTGCATAGCATGGTCAAAGACAGGACCTTGTGCCAGACCAAAAAATCATAGGATGATCTTTACTATTACTCCTACCAAGGATAGTACTAGCATCCAACACATTATAGACCATAATCATCTGCATGTCACAGGACATTGCCTTAACAGTTTCTTGTTCATCGCTTTCCTTTACAACCGGACGGTAGTTTACCGAAAGGTAATATACGGAACAAGTAAACTGGATGTGTGCTTTCCGATACAGGGATAGCAGTGGATTACACGAGCCTAAAAGTTTTAGCCAAAATATTGATCCACAAATATATTTTGCAACACCGATGGTGGATCAAATCAGAAAACTTGTCTATGGTAAAATCTAGCATGAATTTTCAAAAGATCAAATGTTTTCATAAAGATTCAATTTCCTAAAGGATCTAAATTTTTATAGTCATGTGAGACTGTAAACCACATCGTTACTATCATTGTTCATACCGCCATATTGAAATCACTGATGTACAAAGTGTGAAGAATAAAGAAGTGATTCAAGTATTTTTATTTCAAGACTATATTGCTTGAGGACAAGCAACGCTTAAGTGTGGGAATATTTAATAATGCTAAAAACGAACATATATTTCATAGCATTATCCCTCAAGAAAGACAAGCTTTTAGTTGCAATTGTTCTATTTCAAAGTGATATTCGTTTAAATAATAAAAGGTGAAGACAAAAGACAGATTCGACGAATTGAAGACGCAAACGACCAAAAAGCTCAAAAGTACAAAATACAATCAAAGAGGTTCCAATTATTGATAAGAAACGTCTCGAAATTACAAGAGTACAAGATTCAAAACGCAAAGTACAAGATATTAAATTGTACGCAAGGACGTTCGAAAATCCGGAACCGGGACATGAGTCAACTCTCAACGCTCGACGCAACGGACCGAAAGTTACAAATTAATTATGTATATAAATATAATATAATATATAATTAATTATATAAACTATATATTTATATTATATTTATATTATTAAAATCCGTCGGCAAGTAAAGATCCAAATTGGAGTGAGCTGGAAATTCAAACTCAGCGACTCGCGGAGTTTGAAGGGGAAATTGACCGCGACTCGCGGAGCACTCAAATCCAAATCTGCCTATAAAAGGCAACTCATTTTGATCGTTTTAAATATCCATCCATCAATCTCTCTATCTATATGTAAACGTATATATATATATATATATATATATATATATATATATATATATATATTTATATTTTAATTTTAATTTTAATTTTAAATCCTAATAATAAGGGTATGTGTGATGTCCCAGAAATTTCTGACCAAATTTAAACTTAATCTTTAACGTTTCCGACACGATAAGCAAAGTCTGTAAAACTGAGTCTCAAAACTTTTGAACTATTCAATTACCTTTCGATGGTTCTCAATGATTCGCGAACAATTATATGTAAATAGATACATATACTATAACTTGAAAACGTAACAAAGTGTTGAGTATATGATACTGTGCATTAAACTTATTGGTTTAATTATCTGATTGATATATTTAACTACGGAGTTAAAAGATAATGCCAAACGATTGAATTAAAATATATTTATTAAGTCTCTTAATGATTATGATATTGTTACGGGTCTCTGTTGTGAGGACCACACTGATTTGAGAAATTATTCCTTTTTAACGGTATTCGGAATAAATGATAAAGTGTTTGTTTAAATAACGTAATTTGGACACATACAATAATTAGAATATTAATTGTTAAGAATTAATTATATGAATAACTTGTGATATGTATTTTAAAACGTGTTTATAAATATTGAGAATAGATATTAACTTGGTTATGAAACGTTTGATAAATATTATTATATTAATAAATAACGAGACAATGATTTATAGAAGTAAATGACCAAAACACTCGAAAGATTAAGATATACTTTGAGTGGTATAGTTTATGGATAATTTAAGGCTATATTTTGACAAAGGTACGAGTCACAAAACGTAAATTGCGAGTTTTCTAAGCGTACGAAAATGCGTTCGAGAAACCGGAACCGGGACATAAGTCGAGTGACAACGTACGAGTCATCGGAATGAAAATTACAAGCCAACTATGCACATGAATTTAATATAATATATAATTAATTATTTAAATTAAATATATTATATATATTATATAAAATTATGTCGACAAACAAAAAGTTAAAAGTTTGTGAGCTGGATCAGAGACCATGCGATCGCATGGCCTTGAAGCACAAATCCCATGCGATCGCATGGGGTACTTTTTCAGAAAAGGTTCTATAAATTGCTCAGTTTTCACACACTTCTCTAATCATATATTACTCCGTATTTATTATTATTATTATTATTATTATTATTATTATTATTATTATTATTATTATTATTATTATTATTATTATTAAAATTAATATTATTATTAATCTTATTATTATTAATATTATTAATTAGTATTATACATAAAATACTACGACGAGGTTATGAGCGTGTCACTTTTAAAATGGTTTTCAAGCGGGATAGAGCTAAGGAAATTATGGGTTATTGCCAAGGAGGTTATGGGTAATGTTCGGGGGTATATTTGTGAATCAAACCTAGTGTTTATCATCTCCGTTACGTCTACGTACTTTCCTACAATATTAAATCTCAATACTGATACGTAAGCACTCATATTTTATCTTTTATATATTAATTATGTATCCATGTCTAGTGCTCGAGTATATATATTTATATATGCTTGTATGCTAAATTTCGTCGTTAAACAGTTTATAATGAATCACTAGTTAAATACATATATTACTGGTAAAAGGTATATGATATACATGTTTTTGGAAAGCTGGCGAAAAATCAATGACTTTTCATTTAGATATCGAATAGTTTCAATGAACGGATTAAAAGATATGATCAGCTGAATTATGATTGACGTTAATTGAAATTGCTTTTGAATCTGCAATTAAGATTTAAACAACTTGTTTACGAGACTGATAAGGTGAACTTTTAAATATTACCAACCGAGTAAATGAATCCTTATATAAGGCATGTCTCGTTTTGTTGAACTATTGTCAAAATTGACTTTTTGAAACGACGTTGGATAACTATCATATGTCGATCTCGAGCATTAGGATTGTGATACACTATGACTTGACCTAGCTTGATAGACATTTATTGACCAACATATGTTCTCTAGGTTGAGATCTACGATTAATTGGTAATCCGAGTTTCGATCACATTTTGGTGAACAACTTTATATGCTGCTAAGGTGAGTTCATTGATTCCCTTTTTCTCTATATTTTTGGGACTGAGAATACATGCGATGTTTTATAACTGTTTTATTACCATTTTATGAAATTGATACAAATGCTAAACTGATCTGATGTGAGTTCATTATCCCCTTTTTCTCTATATTTTTGGGACTGAGAATACATGCGATGCTTTTATAACTATTTTATGAAGTAAATACAAATACTAAAACTGATTTTATGTGAGTTTCATTTGCTCCCTTTTTAAATGCTTTTGCAATATATATTTTTGGGCTGAGAATACATGCACTTTATTTTAAACAATGGACACAAGTACATACTAAATTCTATACTGAGTTTGAACCGAAAATCCCTTAGCTTTGGTAACTAGTAACTGCCGGTTATAAGAACTGGTGGGCGCGAGTAGTAGTATATGGATCTATAGGGCTTGATATCCCCGTCCGAGCTAGAGCACTAGCCTTTTAACGGACGTATGCTATTTGAGAAGCGTACACGTTGGTTTGCGTGTATTATTAAGATGATTATACAAAGGGTACAAATTATATATACGTTAAGTTTAGTTACCAGGGTGCTCAATTTCGTAGAATATATTGATAAACGTTTCTGGATGAAACAACTGAAATCTTGTGATCCACTTTTATATACAGATTATGCGAAACACTAAAACTATGAACTCACCAACCTTTGTGTTGACACTTGTTAGCATGTTTATTCTCAGGTTCCCTAGAAGTCTTCCGCTGTTTGCTTACATGTTATACAAGCTATGTGCATGGAGTCTTGCATGCTTTATTCAAGAAAACGTTGCATTCACAAAATCATCACCATGTATCTTATTTAGACTGCATTGTCAACGGAATTACTATTGTAAACTATTATTTACGGTGATTGTCTATATATAGAAATCATCAGATGTCGAGAATGTAGTGACCCGAACTTTTCCATGTTTATATATATTAATTGAGATTGATATTTACATGATTAAATGTTTCCAACATGTTAAGCAATCAAACTTGTTAAGACTTGATTAATGGAAATATGTTTCATATAGACAATTGACCACCCAAGTTGATCGGTGATTCACGAACGTTAAAACTTGTAAAAACTATATGATGACATATATATGGATATATATATAGTTAACATGATACTATGATAAGAAAACATATCATAAAGTATATTAACAATGAACTACATATGTAAAAACAAGACTACTAACTTAATGATTTTTAAATGAGACATATATGTAACGATTATCGTTGTAAAGACATTTAATGTATATATATCATATTAAGAGATATTCATACATGATAATATCATGATAATATAATAATTTAAAATCTCATTTGATATTATAAACATTGGGTTAACAACATTTAACAAGATCGTTAACCTAAAGGTTTCAAAACAACACTTACATGTAACGACTAACGATGACTTAACGACTCAGTTAAAATGTATATACATGTAGTGTTTTAATATGTATTTATACACTTTTGAAAGACTTCAATACACTTATCAAAATACTTCTACTTAACAAAAATGCTTACAATTACATCCTCGTTCAGTTTCATCAACAATTCTACTCGTATGCACCCGTATTCGTACTCGTACAATACACAGCTTTTAGATGTATGTACTATTGGTATATACACTCCAATGATCAGCTCTTAGCAGCCCATGTGAGTCACCTAACACATGTGGGAACCATAATTTGGCAACTAGCATGAAATATCTCATAAAATTACAAAAATATGAGTAATCATTCATGACTTATTTACATGAAAACAAAATTACATATCCTTTATATCTAATCCATACACCAACGACCAAAAACACCTACAAACACTTTCATTCTTCAATTTTCTTCATCTAATTGATCTCTCTCAAGTTCTATCTTCAAGTTCTAAGTGTTCTTCATATATTCTACAAGTTCTAGTTACATAAAATCAAGAATACTTTCAAGTTTGCTAGCTCACTTCCAATCTTGTAAGGTGATCATCCAACCTCAAGAAATCTTTGTTTCTTACAGTAGGTTATCATTCTAATACAAGGTAATAATCTATTCAAACTTTGGTTCAATTTCTATAACTATAACAATCTTATTTCAAGTGATGATCTTACTTGAACTTGTTTTCGTGTCATGATTCTGCTTCAAGAACTTCGAGCCATCCAAGGATCCGTTGAAGCTAGATCCATTTTTCTCTTTTCCAGTAGCTTTATCCAAGGAAATTAAGGTAGTAATGATGTTCATAACATCATTCGATTCATACATATAAAGCTATCTTATTCGAAGGTTTAAACTTGTAATCACTAGAACATAGTTTAGTTAATTCTAAACTTGTTCGCAAACAAAAGTTAATCCTTCTAACTTGACTTTTAAAATCAACTAAACACATGTTCTATATCTATATGATATGCTAACTTAATGATTTAAAACCTGGAGACACGAAAAACACCGTAAAACCGGATTTACGCCGTCGTAGTAACACCGCGGGCTGTTTTGGGTTAGTTAATTAAAAACTATGATAAACTTTGATTTAAAAGTTGTTATTCTGAGAAAATGATTTTTATTATGAACATGAAACTATATCCAAAAATTATGGTTAAACTCAAAGTGGAAGTATGTTTTCTAAAATGGTCATCTAGACGTCGTTCTTTCGACTGAAATGACTACCTTTACAAAAACGACTTGTAACTTATTTTTCCGACTATAAACCTATACTTTTTCTGTTTAGATTCATAAAATAGAGTTCAATATGAAACCATAGCAATTTGATTCACTCAAAACGGATTTAAAATGAAGAAGTTATGGGTAAAACAAGATTGGATAATTTTTCTCATTTTAGCTACGTGAAAATTAGTAACAAATCTATTCCAACCATAACTAAATCAACTTGTATTGTATATTATGTAATCTTGAGATACCATAGACACGTATACAATGTTTCGACCTATCATGTCGACACATCTATATATATTTCGGAACAACCATAGACACTCTATATGTGAATATTGGAGTTAGCTATACAGGGTTGAGGTTGATTCCAAAATATATATAGTTTAAGTTGTGATCAATACTGAGATACGTATACACTGGGTCGTGGATTGATTCAAGATAATATTTATCGATTTATTTCTGTACATCTAACTGTGGACAACTAGTTGTAGGTTACTAACGAGGACAGCTGACTTAATAAACTTAAAACATCAAAATATATTAAAAGTGTTGTAAATATATTTTGAACATACTTTGATATATATGTATATATTGTTATAGGTTCATGAATCAACCAGTGGCCAAGTCTTACTTCCCGACGAAGTAAAAATCTGTGAAAGTGAGTTATAGTCCCACTTTTAAAATCTAATATTTTTGGGATGAGAATACATGTAGGTTTTATAAATGATTTACAAAATAGACACAAGTACGTGAAACTACATTCTATGGTTGAATTATCGAAATCGAATATGCCCCTTTTTATTAAGTCTGGTAATCTAAGAATTAGGGAACAGACACCCTAATTAACGCGAATCCTAAAGATAGATCTATTGGGCCTAACAAACCCCATCCAAAGTACCGGATGCTTTAGTACTTCGAAATTTATATCATATCCGAAGGGTGTCCCGGAATGATGGGGATATTCTTATATATGCATCTTGTTAATGTCGGTTACCAGGTGTTCACCATGAATGATTTTTATCTCTATGTATGGGATGTGTATTGAAATATGAAATCTTGTGGTCTATTGTTACGATTTGATATATATAGGTTAAACCTATAACTCACCAACATTTTTGTTGACGTTTAAAGCATGTTTATTCTCAGGTGAATATTAAGAGCTTCCGCTGTTGCATACTAAAATAAGGACAAGATTTGGAGTCCATGTTTGTATGATATTGTGTAAAAACTGCATTCAAGAAACTGATTTCGATGTAACATATTTGTATTGTAAACCATTATGTAATGGTCGTGTGTAAACAGGATATTTTAGATTATCATTATTTGATAAACTACGTAAAGCTTTTTAAACCTTTATTTATGAAATAAAGGTTATGGTTTGTTTTAAAAATGAATGCAGTCTTTGAAAAACGTCTCATATAGAGGTCAAAACCTCGCAACGAAATCAATTAATATGGAACGTTTTTAATCAATAAGAACGGGACATTTCAGTTGGTATCAGAGCGTTGGTCTTAGAGAACCAGAATTTTGCATTAGTGTGTCTTATCGAGTTTGTTAGGATGCATTAGTGAGTCTGGACTTCGACCGTGTTTATTTGAAAAATGATTGCTTAACAAATTTTGTTGAAAACTATATATTTTTAACATGTGAATATTATGTGATATATTAATCTCTTAACGCGTTTGATATTATGTGATAGATGTCTACCTCTAGAACAAGTCCCATTGACTCACCTAATAATAATGAAGAGTCAAATGTAAATTGGAATGATTCGTGGACTGATTCACAAGTTCCCGAAGAGGAACCGGAAGAAGAGTCGGAACCGGAAAAAGAATCGAAACCGGAAGAAGAATCGGAACCGGATGAAGAAATAGAACCGGTGGGGGAAATAATAAAACGGTTAAGTAAAAGAAAATCCTCAACCAACCGACCAAGGTTAATTATGGTCAATGGTGTTTCCGCCAAGGAAGCAAAATATTGGGAGGATTACCAATTCTCCGATGAATCGGATTCCGACGAGAATTCCGATGATGTTATAGAAATTACCCCAACTGAATTTAAAAAGGCAAAAGAAAATAATAAGGGAAAGGGCATAAAAATAGAGAAATCTAATTCCAACCCCGATGAACTTTATATGTATCGTCAACGCCCGAAGTCCTTAAGTTGTAACAATGACCCGGGAACCTCTAAACCACCAGGTTTTTCTAAACCAATGTGGACAACGACGGCTCGTATTAGGGGAACATCATATATCCCTAGAAACTTTTCAAAACGAACCAAAACCGAAGAAGAAGAAACGAGCGAGTCGGAATAAGATAGTTGTATTCGTGTGGTGTAATATATGTAATATAGTGTTCTTATGCTTTATGATATATGTAAAAATTGCTTGTATTAATAAGTATTTTTTTATGAATCTAACTCTTGTCTATTTTACAGTTTAAAAACACAAAATGGATAGACAACCCAATATTTTAAGAGACCTACCCGGAGACATGATTGATGAAATCTTGTCTAGAGTCGGCCAGAATTCTTCGGCACAACTATTTAAGGCGAGATCAGTTTGTAAGACATTCGAAGAACGTTCCAAGAATGTCTTGGTTTATAAGAGACTTTCGTTTGAAAGATGGGGGATATCACATTGGGAAAACCCATAAGTTACGATGTGTTTACTTTGACGCATATATTGCGGGGAACCCAAATGCTATTTTACGCAACGGGTTAAGAAATTATTTTGACTCAATATATCCGAATATTGGACTTCGTGATTTAGAAAAAGCGGCTAACATGCAACATAAAGAAGCATGTTATGCTTACGGATTAGTAATGTTCGCTTCTCACCAAAGTGAGAACAAGAACATCGGGCTACAACTATTAAACAAAACGTTTCCACAAGTGACGGAGTCGGTAATTGGGGTAAGAAATGAGGTTTTTAGATTATTACGGGACTGTTGGACATTACGTAACCCTCGTCCCTTTGATGACGTTACAACACGCTGTCTTATCAACGGCCATAACGGTTATGTTGCACAAGACCAAGGATGGGAAGTAGTCCTAGTAAAACCAGAATGCATGACTTGTTTCTGGACGTATGAATTACGTATCTTTATTGCCTTTGCTGAACGACTTGTGTACTAGCTAGAATTGTCTTCACAACTATCTTGTATCAAAGTTATTGTGTGCTATATTTCATGCTTTATGTAAAATAAGCGGTATTGTAAGTTTGTAAAATATTGTATAAAAGTTTGAACGCGAAATATTATTATAATCAGTTTTTCATATAGAATTGTAGTAGTTGAATTGTATATTAGCTACTAAGTATGAACTTAACGGGTAAGTACTACCCGAATTTAAACTTATAAAACGCTAATATGAAGAAAAAGCTTTTATAAATGAGTTCATATTATGCTACGAAATACTATTAACTACTCTTAATATTCTGTATGATTAACTTGTTCCATTTGACTATTTTGAAGGAAATGGCACCGACTACTCGACACACCGTGAATATGAATGAAGAGGAATTCTGTACTTTTCTAGCTTCAAACATAGCCGCAGTACAGGCTGCGCTACATACCAACAATAACCTTGGATCAAGCAGTACAGGAAATCGTGTAGGATGCACCTACAAAGAATTCACTGCCTGCAAACCTTTGGAATTTGATGGAACCGAAGGACCGATCGGATTGAAACGGTGGACCGAGAAGGTCGAATCGGTGTTTGCCATAAGTAAGTGTACTGAAGAGGACAAAGTGAAGTACGCTACGCATACCTTCACAGGTTCTGCGTTAACATGGTGGAATACCTATCTAGAGCAAGTGGGACAAGACGATGCGTACGCACTACCGTGGTCAGCATTCAAGCACTTGATGAACGAGAAATACTGTCCCAGAACCGAGGTCAATAAGCTCAAGACAGAACTTAGAGGGTTACGAACCCAAGGATTTGATATTACCACGTACGAAAGACGATTCACAGAATTGTGCCTATTGTGTCCGGGAGCGTTCGAAGATGAGGAAGAGAAGATCGACGCGTTTGTGAAAGGATTACCAGAAAGAATCCAAGAAGATATAAGTTCACACGAGCCCGCCTCCATACAACAGGCATGTAGAATGGCTCACAAACTAGTGAACCAGATTGAAGAAAGAATTAAAGAACAGACTACTGAAGAGACCAATGTGAAGCAAGTCAAAAGAAAGTGGGAGGAAAATGGTGATAAGAATCACCAATACAACAACAACAACAATTACAACAATAATCGCAACAATTATCCCAACAATCGCAACATCAATCGCAACTACAACAAACGGCCCAACAACAACAACAACAACAACAACAACAGCAGCAACTACAACAATCATCCCAACAACAATAATAACCGCAACAACAATAACAATCAGAAGCAGCTATGCCAAAGGTGTGAAAAGTATCACTCGGGGTTCTGCACCAAATTTTGCAACAAGTGTAAAAGAAATGGTCATAGCGCAGCGAAGTGTGAGGTCTACGGACCAGGGGTTAATAGAACGAAAGGAACAAATGGTGTCGGAACGAGTAATGGCGGAGCAAGTAGTGTCGGAGCAAGTTATGCCAATGTAGTTTGTTATAAATGTGGAAAACCGGGCCACATCATTAGAAATTGCCCGAACCAGGAGAACACGAATGGACAAGGCCGCGGAAGAGTTTTCAATATTAATGCGGCAGAGGCACAGGAAGACCCGGAGCTTGTTACGGGTACGTTTCTTATTGACAATAAATCTGCTTACGTTTTATTTGATTCGGGTGCGGATAGAAGCTATATGAGTAGAGATTTTTGTGCTAAATTAAGTTGTCCATTGACGCCTTTGGATAGTAAATTTTTACTCGAATTAGCAAATGGTAAATTAATTTCAGCAGATAATATATGTCGGAATCGAGAAATTAAACTGGTTAGCGAAACATTTAAGATTGATTTGATACCAGTAGAGTTAGGGAGTTTTGATGTGATAATTGGTATGGACTGGTTGAAAGAAGTGAAAGCAGAGATTGTTTGTTACAAAAATGCAATTTGCATTATACGAGAGAAAGGAAAACCCTTAATGGTGTACGGAGAAAAGGGCAACACGAAGCTACATCTTATTAGTAATTTGAAGGCACAAAAACTAATAAGAAAAGGTTGCTATGCTGTTCTAGCACACGTCGAGAAAGTACAAACTGAAGAAAAGAGCATCAATGATGTTCCCATTGCAAAAGAATTTCCCGATGTATTTCCGAAAGAATTACCGGGATTACCCCCACATCGATCCGTTGAATTTCAAATAGATCTTGTACCAGGAGCTGCACCAATAGCTCGTGCTCCTTACAGACTCGCACCCAGCGAGATGAAAGAACTGCAAAGCCAATTACAAGAACTTTTAGAGCGTGGTTTCATTCGACCAAGCACATCACCGTGGGGAGCTCCTGTTTTGTTTGTCAAGAAGAAAGATGGTACATTCAGGTTGTGTATCGACTACCGAGAGTTGAACAAACTTACCATCAAGAACCGCTACCCACTACCGAGAATTGATGACTTATTTGATCAACTACAAGGCTCGTCTATTTATTCAAAGATTGACTTACGTTCCGGGTATCATCAAATGCGGGTGAAAGAAGATGATATTCCAAAGACTGCTTTCAGAACACGTTACAGTCATTATGAGTTTATGGTCATTCCGTTTGGTTTAACTAATGCACCAGCTGTGTTCATGGACCTTATGAACCGAGTGTGTGGACCATACCTTGACAAGTTTGTCATTGTTTTCATTGATGACATACTTATTTACTCAAAGAATGACCAAGAACACGGTGAACATTTGAGAAAGGTGTTAGAAGTATTGAGGAAAGAAGAATTGTACGCTAAGTTTTCAAAGTGTGCATTTTGGTTGGAAGAAGTTCAATTCCTCGGTCACATAGTGAACAAAGAAGGTATTAAGGTGGATCCGGTATAGATAGAAACTGTTGAAAAGTGGGAAACCCCGAAAACTCCGAAACACATACGCCAGTTTTTAGGACTAGCTGGTTACTACAGAAGGTTCATCCAAGACTTTTCCAGAATAGCAAAACCCTTGACTGCATTAACGCATAAAGGGAAGAAATTTGAATGGAATGATGAACAAGAGAAAGCGTTTCAGTTATTGAAGAAAAAGCTAACTACGGCACCTATATTGTCATTGCCTGAAGGGAATGATGATTTTGTGATTTATTGTGATGCATCAAAGCAAGGTCTCGGTTGTGTATTAATGCAACGAACGAAGGTGATTGCTTATGCGTCTAGACAATTGAAGATTCACGAACAAAATTATACGACGCATGATTTGGAATTAGGCGCGGTTGTTTTTGCATTAAAGACTTGGAGGCACTACTTATATGGGGTCAAAAGTATTATATATACCGACCACAAAAGTCTTCAACACATATTTAATCAGAAACAACTGAATATGAGGCAGCGTAGGTGGATTGAATTATTGAATGATTACGACTTTGAGATTCGTTACCACCCGGGGAAGGCAAATGTGGTAGCCGATGCCTTGAGCAGGAAGGACAGAGAACCCATTCGAGTAAAATCTATGAATATAATGATTCATAATAACATTACTACTCAAATAAAGGAGGCGCAACAAGGAGTTTTAAAAGAGGGAAATTTAAAGGATGAAATACCCAAAGGATCGGAGAAGCATCTTAATATTCGGGAAGACGGAACCCGGTATAGGGCTGAAAGGATTTGGGTACCAAAATTTGGAGATATGAGAGAAATGGTACTTAGAGAAGCTCATAAAACCAGATACTCAATACATCCTGGAACGGGGAAGATGTACAAGGATCTCAAGAAACATTTTTGGTGGCCGGGTATGAAAGCCGATGTTGCTAAATACGTAGGAGAATGTTTGACGTGTTCTAAAGTCAAAGCTGAGCATCAGAAACCATCAGGTCTACTTCAACAACCCGAAATCCCAGAATGGAAATGGGAAAACATTACCATGGATTTCATCACTAAATTGCCAAGGACTGCAAGTGGTTTTGATACTATTTGGGTAATAGTTGATCGTCTCACCAAATTAGCACACTTCCTGCCAATAAGAGAAGATGACAAGATGGAGAAGTTAGCATGACTGTATTTGAAGGAAGTCGTCTCCAGACATGGAATACCAATCTCTATTATCTCTGATAGGGATGGCAGATTTATTTCAAGATTCTGGCAGACATTACAGCAAGCATTAGGAACTCGTCTAGACATGAGTACTGCCTATCATCCATAAACTGATGGGCAGAGCGAAAGGACGATACAAACGCTTGAAGACATGCTACGAGCATGTGTTATTGATTTCGGAAACAGTTGGGATCGACATCTACCGTTAGCAGAATTTTCCTACAACAACAGCTACCATTCAAGCATTGAGATGGCGCCGTTTGAAGCACTTTATGGTAGAAAGTGCAGGTCTCCGATTTGTTGGAGTTAAGTGGGGGATAGACAGATTACGGGTCCGGAGATTATACAAGAAACTACCGAGAAGATCATCCAAATTCAACAACGATTGAAAACCGCCCAAAGTCGACAAAAGAGCTACGCTGACATTAAAAGAAAAGATATAGAATTTGAAATTGGAGAGATGGTCATGCTTAAAGTTGCACCTTGGAAAGGCGTTGTTCGATTTGGTAAAAGAGGGAAATTAAATCCAAGGTATATTGGACCATTCAAGATTATTGATCGTGTCGGACCAGTAGCTTACCGACTTGAGTTACCTCAACAACTCGCGACTGTACATAACACTTTCCACGTCTCGAATTTGAAGAAATGTTTTGCTAAAGAAGATCTCACTATTCCGTTAGATGAAATCCAAATCAACGAAAAACTCCAATTCATCGAAGAACCCGTCGAAATAATGGATCGTGAGGTTAAAAGACTTAAGCAAAACAAGATACCAATTGTTAAGGTTCGATGGAATGCTCGTAGAGGACCCGAGTTCACCTGGGAGCGTGAAGATCAGATGAAGAAGAAATACCCGCATCTATTTCCAGAAGATTCGTCAACACCTTCAACAGCTTAAAATTTCGGGACGAAATTTATTTAACGGGTAGGTACTGTAGTGACCCGAACTTTTCCATGTTTATATATATTAATTGAGATTGATATTTACATGATTAAATGTTTCCAACATGTTAAGCAATCAAACTTGTTAAGACTTGATTAATGGAAATATGTTTCATATAGACAATTGACCACCCAAGTTGATCGGTGATTCACGAACGTTAAAACTTGTAAAAACTATATGATGACATATATATGGATATATATATAGTTAACATGATACTATGATAAGAAAACATATCATAAAGTATATTAACAATGAACTACATATGTAAAAACAAGACTACTAACTTAATGATTTTTAAATGAGACATATATGTAACGATTATCGTTGTAAAGACATTTAATGTATATATATCATATTAAGAGATATTCATACATGATAATATCATGATAATATAATAATTTAAAATCTCATTTGATATTATAAACATTGGGTTAACAACATTTAACAAGATCGTTAACCTAAAGGTTTCAAAACAACACTTACATGTAACGACTAACGATGACTTAACGACTCAGTTAAAATGTATATACATGTAGTGTTTTAATATGTATTTATACACTTTTGAAAGACTTCAATACACTTATCAAAATACTTCTACTTAACAAAAATGCTTACAATTACATCCTCGTTCAGTTTCATCAACAATTCTACTCGTATGCACCCGTATTCGTACTCGTACAATACACAGCTTTTAGATGTATGTACTATTGGTATATACACTCCAATGATCAGCTCTTAGCAGCCCATGTGAGTCACCTAACACATGTGGGAACCATAATTTGGCAACTAGCATGAAATATCTCATAAAATTACAAAAATATGAGTAATCATTCATGACTTATTTACATGAAAACAAAATTACATATCCTTTATATCTAATCCATACACCAACGACCAAAAACACCTACAAACACTTTCATTCTTCAATTTTCTTCATCTAATTGATCTCTCTCAAGTTCTATCTTCAAGTTCTAAGTGTTCTTCATATATTCTACAAGTTCTAGTTACATAAAATCAAGAATACTTTCAAGTTTGCTAGCTCACTTCCAATCTTGTAAGGTGATCATCCAACCTCAAGAAATCTTTGTTTCTTACAGTAGGTTATCATTCTAATACAAGGTAATAATCTATTCAAACTTTGGTTCAATTTCTATAACTATAACAATCTTATTTCAAGTGATGATCTTACTTGAACTTGTTTTCGTGTCATGATTCTGCTTCAAGAACTTCGAGCCATCCAAGGATCCGTTGAAGCTAGATCCATTTTTCTCTTTTCCAGTAGCTTTATCCAAGGAAATTAAGGTAGTAATGATGTTCATAACATCATTCGATTCATACATATAAAGCTATCTTATTCGAAGGTTTAAACTTGTAATCACTAGAACATAGTTTAGTTAATTCTAAACTTGTTCGCAAACAAAAGTTAATCCTTCTAACTTGACTTTTAAAATCAACTAAACACATGTTCTATATCTATATGATATGCTAACTTAATGATTTAAAACCTGGAGACACGAAAAACACCGTAAAACCGGATTTACGCCGTCGTAGTAACACCGCGGGCTGTTTTGGGTTAGTTAATTAAAAACTATGATAAAATTTGATTTAAAAGTTGTTATTCTGAGAAAATGATTTTTATTATGAACATGAAACTATATCCAAAAATTATGGTTAAACTCAAAGTGGAAGTATGTTTTCTAAAATGGTCATCTAGACGTCGTTCTTTCGACTGAAATGACTACCTTTACAAAAACGACTTGTAACTTATTTTTCTGACTATAAACCTATACTTTTTCTGTTTAGATTCATAAAATAGAGTTCAATATGAAACCATAGCAATTTGATTCACTCAAAACGGATTTAAAATGAAGAAGTTATGGGTAAAACAAGATTGGATAATTTTTCTCATTTTAGCTACGTGAAAATTAGTAACAAATCTATTCCAACCATAACTAAATCAACTTGTATTGTATATTATGTAATCTTGAGATACCATAGACACGTATACAATGTTTCGACCTATCATGTCGACACATCTATATATATTTCGGAACAACCATAGACACTCTATATGTGAATGTTGGAGTTAGCTATACAGGGTTGAGGTTGATTCCAAAATATATATAGTTTGAGTTGTGATCAATACTGAGATACGTATACACTGGGTCGTGGATTGATTCAAGATAATATTTATCGATTTATTTCTGTACATCTAACTGTGGACAACTAGTTGTAGGTTACTAACGAGGACAGCTGACTTAATAAACTTAAAACATCAAAATATATTAAAAGTGTTGTAAATATATTTTGAACATACTTTGATATATATGTATATATTGTTATAGGTTCGTGAATCAACCAGTGGCCAAGTCTTACTTCCCGACGAAGTAAAAATCTGTGAAAGTGAGTTATAGTCCCACTTTTAAAATCTTATATTTTTGGGATGAGAATACATGCAGGTTTTATAAATGATTTACAAAATAGACACAAGTACGTGAAACTACATTCTATGGTTGAATTATCGAAATCGAATATGCCCCTTTTTATTAAGTCTGGTAATCTAAGAATTAGGGAACAGACACCCTAATTGACGCGAATCCTAAAGATAGATCTATTGGGCCTAACAAACCCCATCCAAAGTACCGGATGCTTTAGTACTTCGAAATTTATATCATATCCGAAGGGTGTCCCGGAATGATGGGGATATTCTTATATATGCATCTTGTTAATGTCGGTTACCAGGTGTTCACCATGAATGATTTTTATCTCTATGTATGGGATGTGTATTGAAATATGAAATCTTGTGGTCTATTGTTACGATTTGATATATATAGGTTAAACCTATAACTCACCAACATTTTTGTTGACGTTTAAAGCATGTTTATTCTCAGGTGAATATTAAGAGCTTCCGCTGTTGCATACTAAAATAAGGACAAGATTTGGAGTCCATGTTTGTATGATATTGTGTAAAAACTGCATTCAAGAAACTGATTTCGATGTAATATATTTGTATTGTAAACCATTATGTAATGGTCGTGTGTAAACAGGATATTTTAGATTATCATTATTTGATAAACTACGTAAAGCTTTTTAAACCTTTATTTATGAAATAAAGGTTATGGTTTGTTTTAAAAATGAATGCAGTCTTTGAAAAACGTCTCATATAGAGGTCAAAACCTCGCAACGAAATCAATTAATATGGAACGTTTTTAATCAATAAGAACGGGACATTTCAGAGAACCTTTGATTTAAATATTCATTGATGGTGTGCCTTTTCAAAAGAATGCAATGTTTACAAAACGTATCATATAGAGGTCAAATACCTCGCAATGAAATCGATGAATGACATTTTCGTCCATATGGATTTGGAGCGATCGTCACAGTTGGTATCAGAGCGTTGGTCCTAATGAACCAGGTCTTGCATTAGTGTGTCTAACTAATAGTTGTTAGGATACATTTGTAAGTCTGGACTTCGACTGTGTCTGCATGTCAAAAGTTTTGTTTATCATTTCTTGTCGGAAATTACCTGCTTATCATTCCTAGTCTAGACACGTCTTACTGCATTGATTGCCTGAATAGTGTATAGACAAAATTCGTATCATAGCGTATCTTCTAATTCATATCTTACCATATATGTTACTGTAAACTTTGCCTGACAGCTTTCGAAAGTTCCTCCGTAATTTACGGATCCCTTGTATTATATATAGGTATTCTATGTAATTAGAATATCATCCGATATCCAAAAATCATTTCATATCAAAAATCCTTTATCCAAACCGTGTAAGATGAATTCCGCATCTAGTTCGAATTCCTCAGATTTCGACAGCTATTCCGATATGGATTTCCACTCGAGCTCCGAAAATAGCGTAACCGGAATGGATCAACCAATTAGCCATCATCTATTCTGGATGAATTGGGGATGGGTTCGTAATCTACTTAATCAGTGGATACAGGAAGAAGGCGATCCTTTTCATCCACCACATTCACCTCTTGGCGAAGAACCTGAAGCACTTACCGGCGAACCCGTTCGTAACACCATTTTCACCCTCATTTCCAGAACAGCTCTCAACGACTACATAATATCCAATATTGTAAATATTATTCATCCGCTTATCCGAACCGCCAATCAACCAGGGGTAGTAGAAGAAGTCAACGAGCTTCGTGCTCGGGTAGTGGCTTTGGAGAATATGGTGCAAGGGTTACGAACACCAGCAGCAGCAGCAGCATAACCGGTACCACCATCATCAACACCAACAGTATCATTACCACCACCAACAATCACATCCGCATCACCCGCCTCAACATCACAATCTGTACCTCGGATATCAACATCATACTCACCATAGGTACCAAGGAGTACCAACAACAATAAATGATGAAGTATTGATTCATAACTTCATCGGAGAAATATTCTACGGCGATTAGGTAATCTCTAAAATCTTAGAGATTATTTATCCCAGTTCTAACCGTAAATCAGATGAATAGAGATGATAGAAGGAAGAATAGAAACCCTGACAAGAATGGTGCGTAAGGTACAAGCTAGACTTGTTTTACCAGCAGCATCTGCTACATCACAAGCTCCGTCAGTTCAAGAAAGCACCGTGGACATCATTACGAGTCAACAACGAGTATATTGTATCAATGAGTTATGAAGTAATAACTCAATTCCTCTAAAGAATTTATATGTATATCTTATATATATAAATTTTAAAACCATCATAAATCTTTTCGTACTAAGCTATTATGTATGAATTGAAAAAGGGTAAATACTACTCGGTTAAATTCATATTATTAATGTGCTATGATGTACATCCTTTGATAACAACTTAACCTTGTTAACTACAATCTCTATTTCAACGCAAGGAATTCCATTTCCTAATAAACCAAGTGTATTATTCAATTACATAATTGATTCTACATTTTCATTTTTGATGTACTCGAAACTTTCCAGAAAACATCATCTGTGCCTTGTAAGGTTCACAAAAATTCTCCGAGCATCAACATCCTTCACCAAGGAATAAAAATAAATAATGAAGTATTGATTTCATTAGTGAGAAACTCCGCCAAGATTATGTAATCTCTAATGTTTTAGAGATCATTTATTTTGTAAGTCAAGCCGAAAATCAAATGAGCTTAATATGATATTAACTCATTAAATCTGTATTACATCTGAAGAAAATATACATACATATATTTTCATAAAGACGGTAATAAAAATTCTTTTGTACAAAATATTAATTGTGAAATATTTAACGGGTAGGTAATACTCGGGAAATATATAAGTTCACAATTAATATGTTACACTGTACATTCTTCAACTTTGATTCAAAAAAAAAAAAAATTATTAACAATGCTCACAACGATATACAATCGTTTTCATACAAATTCAATTACATATTCTGATATTCACGGATCAGAATCTAAGTCATAACTCTGAACCAGTGAAATCATTCTTAGATCTCTACATCTTTCACAGCTATAATTTGACTTCAAAACTGTGAAAGATCCTTTAGTATTGTTTTTACCAAAAATAACCTTGCAGTTCCTTTTCAAAGTATCCAGTATTATCAATCATTCAACCAGTCAACGACAACCTTTCAGACTTGAAACTTTGGTATATACGTTTTTGTTACCGGGGAACCTTTTATGTTCCACAACATTAGCAGTAAATTTACCAACAACTTCATTTATCCTTGACCTTTCGAAAAACCCATATACTCATTGAAACCCTATCATGTACTCATCCACATCTTGTAACAATAATTGCCATACCAACTACCGGGAATTAGCAATCAGTATTTCGAATTTCGCAGCAATTCTACGCCAACAGATATATATATATATATATATATACATATAATGTCTATCTTCTAGACTTACATACTTCGAATGTGAAGTTTCTGAAAAACATCCCAAACTATGAACTAGCCCTCCAAATTTTGAAAAAATGCTGATGAAGCAGCAAAAACTGTAAACGACCTTAACAGTCAAAAGTTTGATGATAAAGAATAGTATGGTGGTAAAGCTGAGAAAAAGAGAAGGTTTGGAACTGGAAAACGGATTGAGCAGACTATGAAGGAGGCTGTGGACAAATCACAAAGACGAAATCTACCTTCAAAGAATACAAATGATTCAGTGTCTGCTGAAATCCTTAGCAAATACCTTGTTCCTTACTCTAAAACCTTTGCGGACAATATTTTTCATCATCATCTTATCTTAAATATTCTAAGATATCATCGTATCTTCCATTAGAAATATCCTCCATATTTCTGAAGATATTTTTATAATTATTCTTATCTGAAATCATTCATCTCTTCGCGCTATCTGTGTTACATTATAAAAGAAACTATTTTAGTTTCTAAAATCTGGAAAATTTGAAAAATGGATGTTTGAAGTAGTGTTGGGAACTGAAGCATGAATTAGTATAATATAATGACACTTGATCAACGTGATTATATTACAGTAAGTCATGCTGAGTTTCTAATGGAACGTGATAAAGGTTCACAGATCCCACCCTCATCATGAACCATGTTACATAACTCTTTCATTCTATAAAATCTCTAAATATATCAAGAAAATATATTTCTTGATGATTCGGTCTTTTCCAGATATTCTGGTAATTTAACAAATCTAATCGTGCTATTACATTTCCTTTCTACTTTGTATGTTATGATCATTCGAAACTCCATACCTACGAATTCTGGACCATTATTCGCTTGACTTGAAGTCGGGAAGAGAAAACGAAAACATGAAGCCCCTAAATATAATGGAGAATATAAAGCCCGATAACAACCTCAAAAAAATTACAAACCATGTATATCAATAAGTATTGCAACGTAAAGACACGGGAGAACTAAAAACACTATAAAGCCAAGAGTATAGTAAAAGTGAATAGATTCCTCCGGCGGCAGATGAAAAAGAAGAATGATAGATATGAAAGTTAGGGGTATATCAAGAATCGGAACTGGATGAAGCATTTTCACAATCTTTTGGAAGTATGAAATAAGGAAGAAGATTATAGGAGTGGTGAAAATAAATGAAACGGAAGAGGTCAATTTATAGCAAAATATCAGACATAGCAATCGAGGCAAATTACGCATTTAATCAAGGAAATCCTAATTTCCTTAAATTCCGAAGAATCAAATCTTATTTAAATTATGAAGATTTTCTATTCCTTAAATTCCGGAAATCAGTCGTTACTACGTCAAGAGATAAGATGAATCTCTATTCTCCATTTCACTCTATTACAATAACTTCTCTCATACGCTTCGAGTAATTGGATTGTTTTATCCATATTATTCAACGGTAATAAAACTCTATTTATCAACTCATGTACGTCATGAAAATATTTTTATTGTTAGCCATGACGACCTCACTCAAATTTCGGGACGAAATTTCTTTAACGGGGAGGTACTGTGATGACCCAGAAATTTCTGACCAAATTTAAACTTAATCTTTAACGTTTCCGACACAATGAGCAAAGTCTGTAAAACTGAGTCTCAAAACTTTTGAACTATTCAATTACCTTTCGATGGTTCTCAACGATTCGTGAACAATTATATGTAAATAGATACATATACTATAACTTGAAAACGTAACAAAGTGTTGAGTATATGATACTGTGCATTAAACTTATTGGTTTGATTATCTGATTGATATATTTAACTACGGAGTTAAAAGATAATGCCAAACGATTGAATTAAAATATATTTATTAAGTCTCTTAATGATTATGATATTGTTACGGGTCTCTGTTGTGAGGACCACACTGATTTGAGAAATTATTCCTTTTTAACGGTATTTGAAATAAATGATAAAGTGTTTGTTTAAATAACGTAATTTGGACACATACAATAATTAGAATATTAATTGTTAAGAATTAATTATATGAATAACTTGTGATATGTATTTTAAAACGTGTTTATAAATATTGAGAATAAATATTAACTTGGTTATGAAACGTTTGATAAATATTATTATATTAATAAATAACGAAACAATGATTTATAGAAGTAAATGATCAAAACACTCGAAAGATTAAGATATACTTTGAGTGGTATAGTTTATGGATAATTTAAGGCTATATTTTGACAAAGGTACGAGTCACAAAACGTAAATTGCGAGTTTTCTAAGCGTACAAAAATGCGTTCGAGAAACCGGAACTGGGACATAAGTCGAGTGACAACGTACGAGTCATCGGAACGAAAATTACATTTCAACTATGCACATGAATTTAATATAATATATAATTAATTATTTAAATTAAATATATTATATATATTATATAAAATTATGTCGACAAACAAAAAGTTAAAAGTTTGTGAGCTAGATCAGAGGGCCATGTGATCGCATGGCCTTGAAGCACAAATCCCATGCGATCGCATGGGGTACTTTTTCAGAAAAGGTTCTATAAATTGCTCAGTTTTCACACACTTCTCTAATCATATATTACTCCGTATTTATTATTATTATTATTATTATTATTATTATTATTATTATTATTATTATTATTATTATTATTATTATTATTATTAAGATTAATATTATTATTAATCTTATTATTATTAATATTATTAATTAGTATTATACATAAAATACTACGACGAGGTTATGAGCGTGTCACTTTCAAAATGGTTTTCAAGCGGGATAGAGCTAAGGAAATTATGGGTTATTGCCAAGGAGGTTATGGGTAATGTTCGAGGGTATATTTGTGAATCAAACCTAGTGTTTATCATCTCCGTTACGTCTACGTACTTTCCTACAATATTAAATCTCAATACTGATACGTAAGCACTCATATTTTATCTTTTATATATTAATTATGTATCCATGTCTAGTGCTCGAGTATATATATTTATATATGCTTGTATGCTAAATTTCGTCGTTAAACAGTTTATAATGAATCACTAGTTAAATACATATATTACTGGTAAAAGGTATATGATATACATGTTTTTGGAAAGCTGGCGAAAAATAAATAACTTTTCATTTAGATATCGAATAGTTTCGATGAACGGATTAAAAGATATGATCAACTGAATTATGATTGACGTTAATTGAAATTGCTTTTGAATCTGCAATTAAGATTTAAACAACTTGTTTACGAGACTGATAAAGTGAAATTTTAAATATTACCAACCGAGTAAATGAATCCTTATATAAGGCATGTCTCATTTTGTTGAACTATTGTCAAAATTGACTTTTTGAAACGACTTTGGATAACTATCATATGTCGATCTCGTGCATTAGGATTGTGATACACTATGACTTGACCTAGCTTGATAGACATTTATTGACCAACATATGTTCTCTAGGTTGAGATCTACGATTAATTGGTAATCCGAGTTTCGATCACATTTTGGTGAACAACTTTATATGCTGCTAAGGTGAGTTCATTGATTCCATTTTTCTCTATATTTTTGGGACTGAGAATACATGCGATGTTTTATAACTGTTTGATTACCATTTTATGAAATTGATACAAATGCTAAACTGATCTGATGTGAGTTCATTATCCTCTTTTTCTCTATATTTTTGGGACTGAGAATACATGCGATGCTTTTATAACTGTTTTATGAAGTAAATACAAATACTAAAACTGATTTTATATGAGTTTCATTTGCTCCCTTTTTAAATGCTTTTGCAATATATATTTTTGGGCTGAGAATACATGCACTTTATTTTAAACAATGGACACAAGTACATACTAAATTCTATACTGAGTTTGAACCGAAAATCCCTTAGCTTTGGTAACTAGTAACTGCCAGTTATAAGAACTGGTGGGCGCGAGTAGTAGTATATGGATCCATAGGGCTTGATATCACCGTCCGAGCTAGAGAACTAGCCTTTTAACGGACGTATGCTATTTGAGAAGCGTACACGTTGGTTTGCGTGTATTATTAAGATGATTATACAAAGGGTACAAATTATATATACGTTAAGTTTAGTTACCAGGGTGCTCAATTTCGTAGAATATATTGATAAACGTTTCTGGATGAAACAACTGAAATCTTGTGATCCACTTTTATATACAGATTATGCGAAACACTAAAACTATGAACTCACCAACCTTTGTGTTGACACTTGTTAGCATGTTTATTCTCAGGTTCCCTAGAAGTCTTCCGCTGTTTGCTTACATGTTATACAAGCTATGTGCATGAAGTCTTGCATGCTTTATTCAAGAAAACGTTGCATTCACAAAATCATCACCATGTATCTTATTTTGACTGCATTGTCAACGAAATTACTATTGTAAACTATTATTTACGGTGATTGTCTATATATAGAAATCATCAGATGTCGAGAACCTTTGATTTAAATATTCATTGATGGTGTGCCTTTTCAAAAGAATGCATTGTTTACAAAACGTATCATATAGAGGTCAAATACCTCGCAATGAAATCGATGAATGACATTTTCATCCATATGGATTTGGAGCGATCGTCACAGTATGTTAGCGAATGTTGTAAGGGTGTAAGTCGAAATTCTGTCCGTGTAACGCTACGCTATTTTTAATCATTGTAAGTTATGTTCAGCCTTTTTAATTTAATGTCTCGTAGCTAAGTTATTATTATGCTTATTTAAGCCGAAGTAATCATGATGTTGGGCTAATTACTAAAATTGGGCTTTGTACCATAATTGGGGGTTGGACAAAAGAACGACACTTGTGGAAATTAGACTATGGGCTATTAATGGGCTTTATATTTGTTTAACTAAATGATAGTTTGTTAATTTTAATATAAAGATTTACAATTGGATGTACCAATAAATAACCATATACACTCGATCGGACACGATGGGCGGGGTATTTATATGTACGAATAATCGTTCATTTAACCGGACATGGGAATGGATTAATAGTCTATGGGATTATTAAAACAGGGGTGAAATTATGTACAATGACACTTGGCATAATTGATAACAAAGTATTAAGACCTTGTTACAGTTTAAGTCCCCAATTAGTTGGAATATTTGACTTCGGGTATAAGGATAATTTGACGAGGACACTCGCACTTTATATTTATGACTGATGGACTGTTATGGACAAAAACCAGACGGACATATTAAATAATCCAGGACAAAGGACAATTAACCCATGAGCATAAAACTAAAATCAACACGTCAAACATCATGATTACGAAAGTTTAAATAAACATAATTATTTTATTTCATATTTAATTTCCTTTATTTTATATTTAATTGCACTTTTAATTATCGCACTTTTATTTATTGTTATTGTATTTAATTGCACTTTTAATTAATTGTACTTTTTAATTATCGCAAGTTTATTTTATCGCACTTTTATTTATCGCAATTTCATTATCGTTATTTACTTTACGCTTTAAATTAAGTTATATTTATTTTTAATATTTTACATTAGGTTTTAACTGCGACTAAGTTTTAAAATCGACAAACCGGTCATTAAACGGTAAACCCCCCCCCCCCCCCCCCCCCCCCCCCCCCCCCCTTCCCCCCTTTATAATAACAATATTACTTATATATAGTTTTGTATTTTTATAAAATAACACTAATATAGCGTTAAACTTTGTTTAAAGATTTTCCCTGTGGAACGAACCGGACTTACTAAAAACTACACTACTGTACGATTAGGTACACTGCCTATAAGTGTTGTAGCAAGGTTTAAGTATATTCATTCTATAAATAAATAAATATCTTGTGTAAAATTATATCGTATTTAATAGTTTTTTCGTTGTAAAAATAAAGCTATTTCATATACACATCGCATAACATCACTTGTATTCGCTAAAGGTTTTTAATAACCTCACTCTCGACCTGTATTCGCTACTTCATATTGATACTTGAAACGCATAATAACACAATTTAATAACCAGATTCCAAGACAAAATTGCTACTCAACTACCAACATGCTCCAATTTTCAGTTTTAACGACCACCTGAAAACTAATAAGCAGAAGTGATGTGAATTTAAAAACTGAATCGTGAAATTCGAAAATGTAACGCATAACAGAAAACTGATACGCAAATTTAAAACTGAAACACGAATTTAGAAACTTAAACGCGAATTTAAAAATTGAAACGCGAATATGAAAACCGAAACGTGAGTGTGAAAACTAAGATGTAAAATGAAAACATAAAATGAAAACATAACACGAAAATTTATACAATGTATATAAATTTTTTTATTATATTACTCAATGGAATTCAAATTCAATTCAATTTCATTCCAAGGTTTCATGATAATCATATTCCATGGAATCCAATTCCTTCAAAATTCAATTCCTTTGACACATTTCATTCTTAAAAAAAAAAAATCTTTCAATTAAACAGGACCGCAGTGGTAGAATGATGGTGGAGGATTGGGAAAAGAGATAATGATGGTGAGGATTGAGAAAAGAGATGAAGATTGAATGGGTAATCAAAGAGAAAGAAAATGACAATTATACTCTCACATGCGTTGCATATGACTAAACTTAACAAACATATTTAGACAAGTGTTACTACAGTCTACAGGGACCACCGGTGAAACAAAGGCAACCCACATAAACAATCCTTGACAAAAAAAATAACGCAAGGGCCAGTTATGTAATTCGATACAAACCACGGGGACCATCCGTGAAATTTTGTCATCATAAAATAATGTTAAACAAACAATAAAACCTATAAAAACACTTGATCTGGTCCTCAATCATATCACATTAAGTTAATCCACAAACCCTTGTATTCTCCTCCAATGGAGTAACATAGATGTAAAATAGTTTAATTGTCACACAACCATTTACAAAAAGTAAAAAGAAAGTCATAACAAAAACTTAACAACTATTAGTAAAACAACATTTTGAATTAGTTGGAAGGAAACATAAAAAGCTATCATATATTTTTGGCCTCATCTTCCAAAGGATCGCGAAGGGTGCCAAACATCCAGTCCATCCAAACTGTGTAATGTCCATAGTTGTGACGATACGTTGTGTGATGAATGGTGTGGTAACCTGCACCCATTACCGGCCACAATTTCCCATGAATGCAATCATGAATGTTGGCCGTCCATATAGCTTCAAGGAATAAGAGCGCAATGTGTGTCGTGAAATGTGTAGGCACTAGAAACAGAGCAAATATATGTGGCACCGCTTGCAATATCCCGTCTAAAGGGTGGAATGCTAGTCCTAATAGAGCAAATTTAATACACCAATCGAAAACTATTCAATTGACCCGTATTATAATAATAAAAGAAAAACTTATATCTGAGTAATGAATAAGGGGAAAAAGGTACAAAAGGGTACTTACCAGCAAATGGGGAAAGGGTATTTTGCTTATTGTAAATATGATGAGTTGCATGAAGATATTTGTATAGGGGTTTAATATCATGTAACTCTCTATGCATCCAATAAATGCCAAATTCGACAATTACTAAATAGAGACACAAATTGATTATGTATGTAACCCAACCGATGTCGCTTATTCGTGAAACACACCTTGTCCATCCATTTTCAACCATGTACTCGGAGAGTGTAGGAAGAGCACAATACCAAGGCATAGCTTTCATTGCTACATATATTTGCAAATACATTGCTTTTCTAGATGGTATAGCATCTGCAACCAAATAAAACTTCCCATAAACACAACTGAATTTTATTTTCATTCATAAGTAACAACAAAAAACATAACATTCATGTGTGACCGGCTGTATTTCATAAATAAGAAAAAAACATTAAGTTATGGCATTCTTGTTACTACTTTAAATCAAACACATAGCATCTGCAAGCAAATTAAAACTTCCCATAAACAACACCGAATTATATTTTTCATTAATAAGTAACAACAAAAAACATAACATTCATGTGTGACCGACGTATTTCATAAATAGGAAACAAACATTAAGTTATGGCATTCTTGTTACTACATCAAATCAAACACATATTACACCTGATTCCATGGAAAACATATGTGTTTTTTTGACTAAGTACAGAAAAAAAGAGGAAATTTGACATCCACAAGTCCACAGATCATATCTAAAATAGCCAAACATCATCAATAAAATAAAATACTAATTGAAGTATAGTGGGTTTATATTTAGTGATGATGTGCATCATCATTCAACTATGGTCACAAAAGTAAATCTACAATCATCAAGCAATTTGTTATGACCAATAAACTAGCATCATTTCACCGAGACTCAATAATATAATCAAATTAAATCCTAAAATTCCAACTTTTTCAAAATGGGGATCAATATCAGTATATTTAATTATCAATAAATTAGATCTTTAATACTACTATCATAAGCTAACTGTTAAACATAAAGCAAAAAAATTGGAACTTTACACCAAACAAATGGCCTGCTGCATACTTAAATCATAACAAAAACAATAAAGATTAAAACTTTATGATAACAAATCTGACCTTTTGGAAGATAAACATTGCGCTTAATGTGATAGATGTAGAAACACCAAAGGAAGCCGGAAACGAAGTACAGAAGTGTAGCAGCAATGTAGATACGCAGCCAGGCTTGAACGACATGTGGAAGTGGGGTCCACAGTTTTTCCGGCAGTAAATTTCCGAGGACTATTTGATTGTACAGGGTTGTCTCCTTGACGAATAGTTGTAAGTAATCATCCATCGGAAAGATTGACGAAGTTGTCGGAAGTTCAGATTCCGGCGGTCGATTGGGTTTTTAAGGGGAGTAAAAAAAAAGGTCAATTGTGATTTTTGGAGGTGGATATAAGATGTGTGAGACTGGTGTGATGATATGTGACAAGGGCCATGTGTCAAAAGGCTTTCGGCGGCATGTTGTACAAGTTATTATGCATCGACTACAACCCTAGTTTCGTTTTTTTTTTGTTTTAAAGAAAAAGAGGCGACTACGTTTTTACCGCAAAGCCCCAAAAGGTTGGATATAAGAAAAAGAGTCGACTGCGTTTACCCAAAATGTTTTTACTAACCATATCTCCCGATCAATAACATCACACTTGTTACTTATAGTACAACTCAAGTTTAATATACGTAAATTTTACTCCGTATAAGTTTATTTTTTTAACCAAAAGTTTTTCTTATTTTAAACAAAAACTAACTAAAAAATATTAAATAAATAGAATAACATATTATAGTGTATAAAAAAGAAAAAAGCCAATCTTTAAACTTTACCAACGATAAGTCCTCGGTGAAAGTTTGAAGGAAAAAAGTTCGTTTCCGGAGTAAAAAATATTTTTCAAAAAAAAAAAAAAAAAAAAAAAAAAAAAAAAAAACTTTTTTCGAGGACATACCTTCAGAGAAAATTTTGGAGGAAAACTATATTGGAGCAAAAAAAAAAAAAATTGACCGAAAATGTTAAGTAAGAAGTGAAAATGATATAGAAAAAGTCGATCACATCTTCCTCAAATGCAACTTCGCAAGTGACCTCTGGTCTAGGGTGTTTAGATGGTGGAACGTATCTCGATCGATGTACTCGAATCTGGACGAAGTGTTTTTAGGTATCCATAGCTCTTCGCAAGTAAACAACCACTCAACCATTTGGAAGGCCATAGATTGGGTGTGTGGGTATATAATCTGGCGAAACCGAATTCTTACTTTATTCCAAAAAAATAAAAGTAACGGTCCCATGGCGTTGAATGAAGTTCAAATTAAAGCATTCGAATGGATTTCAAGGAGAGCAGCAAATCAAAAGCTTGATTGGGGTCAATGGCTCCAAAATCCAAGTATTCGATGATCACGGTTAATCGGTTCATAGTCCCGCTTTAGTCATCCTTTTCATTTTTGTGGTTCATGGTTCCTGTATCTCACATATATTGTTCTTCAGTGTAGTTGTTTTCTGTTACAAGCATGAGCTCACATGCTACAAGTTGTATCTTCTTTAATCTTTAATAAATTTAATGTTTGTTTTTCAAAAAAAAAAAAAAGTGAATTTTTTTTTTACCAAAGACCTGTCGTCGGAAATATTTCATAAGTTTTATTTAAGTTTTGAGTTAACTACTTCTGTGGTGTGGCTCTTATCAAAACCTATAAAACTAGCCAATTACTCTGCTTAATATTTAGAATTTAGAAGCATATTTCACCCTTTTGATGCTCTTATAGCTAGAACTAGACGTGACGATGTTCATCTGACATGTTTGTAGCGATCCGACAAAATCGTCATTGACGGCGCCGTTAACTTAGGTCCCGTTACGTGGTCATAGTCCCTAAATGAGACGCGTTTGACAAAATTATGTCGCATTCATTTGAAATGTATAAGACTTACAAAGTTTAGTTTACCAAACGGTTCGACAACTAGTTTAAGTTTACAAAAGTTGTAAAGTATAAATGAAATAACTTGCGACATAATTAGTTTAAAATCACAGTTGCTATAAATAGCGTAAGTATGTATGCTTTAAGTTTGAATCCAAAAGTGTTATCGCTGGTGTATGCATGTATGCTTGACTCCAAGCAAGTAATCAAAGTATGCGGAAGCATGTATCAAGTAGCCAAGTATGAACCTGAGAAACATATAGAAAACTGTCAACGAAAAACGTTGTTGAAATCATAGGTGTTGCAATAAACGTTGTTTTTGAACCACAAGATTTAATATAGTTGATTTTCCAAATCGTTTGCATTCTAAAAGTACGTTCGCGAGCACCCAATTATCAAGACTTTACTGTTTGGTACCCTGTTACGTAGTGTTAGAACATACACTAAAATCGAAAATATATTTCATTCGCCGACGGTAGCGAACCGTCCGAATGAGGGCACGTCTAGCCCGCATGGATCCACACAACATAAGTTCACGCTTACACCCGCAAGTGCAACTAATGATAATTGAATTGAGGATTTTTGTTCAAACTCGATGTGGAATGTTTGTTTTCGTACTTGTGTTCAAAGCATAAAAGTTAGTACAAGATGTAACAAAGTATATGTTTCTCAGCCCACGATTTAAAAGTATAAAAGTTGTTGAAAATGTGGGACTATGATCTCACCTCGAGTGCACGAGTATATAAGTACTTCACAAAGTAAACGTGTGCATGAAAGTTGCTTAGCTTCGACCTAAAGAAGTAAGTTGTATCAATTAACCGGTCACGACACAAGATCGGGCGAAATGTGTTCAATTAGTCCTATGGCTTGTTACGACTCGATTATATAGCATGTGAATCATGTTGTCAAGTTTCATGCAAGAATCAAGTATAAAATAAGATTAGAATGATTGCATAAGTGTTTTGTTAAGTCTGACTAAAAGTTAAACTTGGTCAAAGTCAACAAAAAAGTCAACGGGGTCGGGTCGGGTATCCGACAATTTTTCTGAGGTTTTTAATCATATATAAGCATGTTGGCCAAGTTTCATGTTGATCGGAGGTGCGTAGCATAATTAGAATTAAACGAAAACGAGCATTTTTGGATAGCCGGGGCCCGGAGCGGCGCTCCAGGACCTTGAGCGGCGCTCAGATGGTCTGTTCAGCAAGTCTGGCAGTTTTGAACACTTAAACGAATCCAACTTCAAACAACCATAACTTATGAACCGTAAACATTTAAAACACGTATCTTATATCGTTGGAAAGGTAATTTAACGAGGAATATGTCACGACCCGGAAAATTCCGACTAATTTTAAACCAAACTCTCGATACGATTTAATATTCTTGACACGATAAGAGAAATCTGTTAGGTTAAGTCTCAAAATTTTGAACTGTTTTATATATTCAATTGACCTTCGACTGTTCTCGACGATTCACGAACAACTATTTGTAAATAGATACATAGATATTTAAAAATATAAATATATTTATTAATTCGAAATATAATTTGAAATATTATATCATTTGGTTATAAAATTATATAAGATATAATAAAATTTATTATTTAAAATGAATCTATATGTAGATATAAAAGTTTATTGAATATATTTAGTAAATGATTATAATACTCGTTTAATGTGTCGATTGATATTAAGCAAGTCAATTCGAACTTATATGATTTTAAAATAAACGGTGATCCGAAAATGAATTCTATAAATTTTAGGCTTACTAAAAATGTATTTATGATCTAGTTATTAAATTTTAACAATTTTTATATTTTACCTAGAATTGAGAGGGACAGTTGATGTAATTTTTATTTAATAAATTAATGGTCAAATTTTATACCATAATGACTGAAATAATTAAAGATAATTACTATAAATATTTGGTATTTTTCTGAGAACTTTTATCCGTTGCTAATTATCAACGGGACACGATATATTACCCGAATTAAAAAAAAAACCGTCGGTTGCTTGAATGTTGATAATGCACATGTGATTCTTTTAAAATATATTATTATTAACTTTCACTGTATATGATTTTGTTTTCTTTTCCTTTAATCACCATCTATCAATCTACCTAATCTCTATATGTATAATATATATACATGCCTGCAGAGAGTTAGACATATCATCACCACCACTTCAATCACCAAAATTTGACACCACCTTTCTTCACCTTTTAATTTCTTCGTGAGCCATAGCAATTGACCACCACCAATCACTTTGATCGAGCTTCTTCTCTGTAGAATCACTATAACTCTCGCCACCATAACAACCGTGAACCACCACGACCCAAAAATCATATTCTCTCTCTCTCCGGTAATAATAGAAAACCGTCTAGAACCGCCACCATGCCACTACCATCATCATGCCTCTACCACCTCCATGACGCCACCCTATAACCACCATGGAGCTACCATCAATAACCACTTGTAATTCGACACCACCTTTTTTTTCTTCTCTTTTAACCAAACCATGGAATAGACCCCAAAAACAGACACTAGCCAACGAGTTTGCCATTGCTTTTATCTGTTTCTGTTTTCGTGGTTGAACAGACCCAAACAACCTTTATCTTTTCCTTCTCTCACTATCCATCTCTCTCACCTTGTTCGAAAACTACCACCCATTTACAACCCACAACACATCACCGAACCATGTATCATCGACCCACTTCATGATACTTGAATATTTCTGTTTCTATTTTGATCCACAACGGCACAAACACATCCGCCATTAAATACTGCAACCGCAAGTGATAATGTTTCTGTTTCTATTAAGTCCGAGAACCAACACCACCTTGTTTTGTTTTTATTTTCCTCAATCACCATGCAATCTATTACCATCACCACCACCATGAACCAAGAAACATCACCGGCCACTATCACCGTGAGACACCCTAGCCATCACTCTCTTTCTCTATATTTTTTTGTTCTAGGAAAATCACACGACAAACCCACTTATGTTTCTTCTTCTCTAACAACCCACGACAACCATTTAATTTCCACCCATGATCGACCACCTAAACAACTCAACACCATGAACAACCACACACCACCACTGAGATCGAACTACTGTTACTGCTACAGCCATGTTTCTACGGTCGTATCTACTTCTGCAGATATGTGTGTTTTGTTCCGGTTACCAACACCACAAAACTACCACTAAACCCTACAATCACCTTCTTCTTCCAAATTCTTGTTACTAATAAAGCTTTGAAACCATTGAAACCACCATTAATTTGCTGTTACAATTGAACTACAATAAACCGAGACACTCGTAATCTCAACAATCAAACGTCTTCGTTCTCAAAACGGATCCAGAGGACGAAGAAGAGAAAGATGAACGATAATAAAGAAGAAGAACATGATGGTACAATATGAAGAAGATAATGAACCCGTTGAAGATGATGAGTCATGATGGGAAGAAGACATGATGATGAGCTGTAAAAGAAGATGTTGATATTAAAAAAAAATCGATAATGATTTAAACCGAAACCCTTTTTCTTTTGTGTTTGTCGATTCTGTTTTGTGATTATAGCTGGACACCGAATCCTTTAAAAGTGGGCTGTCTTTTCTTTTTCTAATCTTGGACCGTAGCATTTTATCATACAAAATGAATCATGATTTTTTTTTTGTTAGGCCAAGTATTTGATGTTGGGCCGAGTATTAAATTCCTGTTGGGCCGATGGATACAAGTTGGGACGTGAACTAGATACAATGGGGCCGGGATTCTTTTCTTCGATTAGGCCAGGTTCACATGGTGTTGATATTGGGTCGTGACTTTGTCTCTTGGGACTGAAACAAGATCGATGGGTTATAAAAAAAAATGATGATATAGCTATGATGATAAGTGCCAGATAATGATGATGATGATGGTAATCATATTAAGTTATGATTATAAGAGGATGATAATTAAATACTAGAAATGATTATGGTTAAAAAGATTTAAGGAACGAATTTCAACAAAAAGTAAGGGGCAGATCAGTGGTCTGGATATGATATCGGGTTCGCAGGACGTCGCGGGTTCAAACCCCGACTTGGGCATTTTTTTTAGGACTAATTCTTTAAGGTAGTTTACTTATTACTCAATATTATTATTATTATTATTATTATTATTATTATTATTATTATTATTATTATTATTATTATTATTATTATTATTATTATTATTATTATTATTATTATTATTATTAGTATTATTAGTATTAGGTACTACTATCAATATTATTATTTTCATTATAAAAATAAAATAACTTATTATTATTATTATTATTATTATTATTATTATTATTATTATTATTATTATTATTATTATTATTATTATTATTATTAAAGATTATCATTATTATTATTATTATTAGTAAATCATTATTATCAAAACTATCATTTTAACGAATAACTATATATAACATGTAATTTAAGATATAATATGAGTATTTGTTTTTAATGGAATTTAGTATAAATTCTATATAACTAAAAATATATAAATAATACATACTAATAAAGGAAATTATGTGATTCCATTAAATGCATTAATAAATATACAAATGATATAGGTTCGTGAATCCGAGGCCAAACCTACATTTGATAAATGACGTCATATGTATTTTTACTACAAAATACAGTATGGTGAGTTTCATTTGCTCCCTTTTTAATTGCTTTTGCAATATATATTTTTGGGCTGAGAATACATGCGCTGCTTTTATAAATGTTTACGAAATAGACACAAGTACTTAAAATACATTCTACGTTGAGTTGTACCGCTGGCATACTTCCCTGTAGCTTGGTGACTACTATTTACATAGGTATTGTAAACGCGAATCCTGTTGATAGATCTTTCGGGCCTGACAACCCCAACCGGACTGGACGACCAGTATTCAACGGTTGCACAGTACTTCGTTTCGTGACTACACTTGGTACAATGTAGTGAGATTTCATAATAAAGGGAATATGCGACGTTGATTAATAGTTAAGTATGGTTACCAAGTGCTCAACCACTTAGAATGCTTTACATACACTTGCGAGTGTATTATGTTATGATTATGAAATCTTGTGGTCTATTAATATATTGAAATGATTGTTAGGATAAACCTATGAACTCACCAACCTTTTGGTTGACACTTTTAAGCATGTTTATTCTCAGGTATATAAGAAGTCTTCCGCTGTGCATTTGCTCAATTTAAGGACATTACTTGGAGTCGATCATCGCAATGGGACCAAATGTTGATGACTTAGTCCAGGTGGATAAGGACGGGTCGTTACAGGTGGTATCAGAGCGTTGGTCCTAGTGAACCAAGTCTTGCTTTAGTGTGTCTAACTGATAGTTGTTAGGATGCATTAGCGAGTCTGGACTTCGACCTTAGCCGCATATTATAAGTTTTGCTTATCATTTCTTGTCGGAAATTACTTGCTTATTATCCTTAAGTTTAGACACATCTTATTGCCATTATTGCATCGATAGTGTATAGACAAAATTTATATTTTAGCGTATTTGTTACTGTAGACTTTGCCTGACAGTTTCCGTAGATTCCTCCGTAACTTATGGGATTTTAGTATTATATATGCATATGTAAATTATGTATTGCAGGATACTAATTCACATCCTATAATCTATTTCTTATCAAAAATCCTTCATATGATCGTACGAGATGAATCCCTCAACCAGTTTAAATTCCTTGGATTCCGACAACTATTCCGATATGGATGTCCACCTAAGCTTCGGAAGCAGCGTCACCAGAATGAATCAACTAATCAGCCATCCCCAATTCATCTGATGGGTTCGTATCCTACTCAATCATTGGAGACAAAAAGAAGGTGATCCTTTCCATCAACCAAATTCACCTCTTGGCGGTGAACCTGAAGCACTTACTGGCGAACATGTTCGAGATACTATTTTCTCACTCATTTCCCGAATATATCGCCACGATTATATTCTATCTAAAATTCTAAACCTTATTCATCCTTTCATTCTGACTGACAATTATCTTGGAGTAATGGAAGAAGTCAACGAGCTTCGCACTCGATTAATAAATTTGGAGAATATGGTGCAAAATTTACCAGCTTCAGCAACATCACCAGTACCAACTGACCATCAGCAACATCACTAGTATCATCAACAATCCATGCCTCAACACCTCATTCTGCACCTCGAGTATAATCATCATTCTACATGACGTTCTACATCATTTATCTTAGTTCGACATAGTGATTATGTAACCTCTAATGTTTTAGAGATTATATATTCTTGTTCTAACGGTAAATCAGATGAGTTAATATTATATTAACTCATTAAATCCATGATTGCATTTGAAGAAAATATATATGTATATATGTTTTCATAAAGATTGTAATTAAAAATTCTTTCGTACAAAGTGTTAATTGTGAAAATATTTTAACGGGTAGGTAATACCCGAGAAATATTTAGATTTCACATTAATAAGTTACACTGTACATTCTTTGAAGTTAATTCAACATTCATTTACTATCCTGCTTACATTCACCGATATACAAATCCATTCACCACGGAATAACCATTTTCATCCAATTTCATATTTGAATTTTGATTTATCAGAATCCAACAAGTGGCATAATGAAGAAAACATTTGACAAAATAAAATTTGTTAGAAACAAACAAATTAACTATGAGAAATTTTGTTAAGAAACCACGCTAACTGTTCCTAGCTAATTGTTCCTAGCTAACTGATTACATTTTATTTATCGCAATTTAATTATCGCAATTTACATTCTCGCAATTTTATTTATCGTCATTTGATTCTTGTTATTTACTTTACGCACTTTATTTATCGTTATTTAATTTCTGTTATTTATTTTATGCACTTTAAATATCGGGACACGTATACAAGGTTTTGACATATCATATCGATGCATTTATATATATTATTTGGAATAACCATAGACACTCTATATGCAGTAATGACCGCGTTCTCTATACAGGGTTGAGGTTGATTATACAATAATATATATAATTTGAGTTGTGATCGAGTTTGAGACATGTACACGGGTCATGATACGTATTAATTAATTCGAATATTATAAATTAAATTATATATGAATTATTGGACTGTTAACTGTGGACTATCGATTGTGGACTATCAAGATTGGACAGTTAAAAATGAATTAAAATATTGATTATAACATATGAAATTAAACAATTCTTCAAGTTTTCCACTTGATTTCATCTTAAACCTCATTTGAATCTCGACGATTCCAATCCATGTTCAAACCTTTCATAATTCTTGAAAACACCTCGATCGAGAGGATGAACCAGCCGCACTTCATCTACGGAAGAAAAGATTGATGCATATAGTTATGCACCTAAAATTTTTCGGAAACTGAGTAAACGTTTAACACGTAGCTGTGTTAATTCCTTTAGTGTTATTATTACCCAAACTAATTTGGTAATCTCTTTCAAAGTAGCAAATTTTGTCACAGCTTCAGCAAGTCAACTCCGACTTTTCATCCGAAACAACCTTATTATAACCTTCATATATATGCGTACTCTTTATTGTTACTGGAGAACCTTTTATATTCCACCATATTACCATCAGTGTTTAATCATCCAAAAACACAAGTCTTCTGAAACCACCTCGGTTTGATAACCGATGACCCAGATCCATTAACTTTGAAAAAGCTGACGAAGCAGCATGTTGTAGATGGTCATAATGGCCAAAAGTTGATAATAAAGAAGGAAGTGTTTGGAACGCTCGATAGAAAATTTGGTACTGAAAATCGGATTGAGCACACCATGAAGGAAACAAAGAAAAAATAAAAGGACCAAACCCTATATTCAAAGAACCCAGATAATTCTGTATCCGATGAAATCTTTAGAGAATATCTTGCTCCAAAGTCATGTTAAAATCTTGCGGGAAATTTTTCTTTATCAACCTCCGAACTTAGAAATTCTAAGATATCATCGTATCTTCCGTTATAAATATCTTCGATATTCATGAGGATACCTTCACAGCTATTCTTGTCCGAAATTATTTATCTCCTCGTGCTATCTATGTTACATCATAAAAGAAACTGTTTTAGTTTCTATATTCTGTAACCATCGAGTTTAAATTATGAATGATTTCCTAGAGAAGTGTTGGGAATTGAAGCATGAGTTAGTATAATATAATGACGTCAGGCCAACGTGGTTATATTACAGTAAGTCATGCTAAATTTTAATGTAACGTGATGATGATTCAAAGACCTTATCCTCATCATGTGTCATGTTACACGACTCTTTCATTATACTTAATCTCTAAACATATCACGAAAATATTTCCTTGATATTTCTAGTCTTCCGTAATTCCAACAGTTTGCTAGTAAATCGTGCTATTACATTTTCTTTTTGATTAGAAGATTTCTTTAAATTCCTTGAATTCCAGAAGAATAATCATGACTACGTTAAAAGTCAGGTCGAATCTTATTTTCCTCATTTCACTATTTTGTAATAGCTTCACTCATACGCTGCGAGTAATCGAACTGTCTTATTCATATTACTCAACGGTAATAAAACTCTATTTATCAACTTATATTCGTCATGAAAATATTTTTATTGTTAGCCATGACGACTCACTCAAATTTCGGGACGAAATTTCTTTAACGTGTAGGTACTGTCACGACCCGGAAAATTCCGACTAATTTTAAACCAAACTCTCGATACGATTTAATATTCTTGACACGATAAGAGAAATCTGTTAGGTTGAGTCTCAAAATTTTGAACTGTTTTATATATTCAACTGACCTTCGACTGTTCTCGACGATTCACGAACAACTATTTGTAAATAGATACATAGATATTTAAAAATATAAATATATATATTAATTCGAAATATAATTTGAAATATTATATCATTTGGTTATAAAATAATATAAGATATAATAAAATTTATTATTTAAAATGAATCTATATGTAGATATAAAAGTTTATTGAATATATTTAGTAAATGATTATAATACTCGTTTAATGTGCCGATTAATATTAAGCAAGTCAATTCGAACTTATATGATTTTAAAATAAACGGTGATCCGAAAATGAATTCTATAAATTTTAGGCTTACTAAAAATGTATTTATGATCTAGTTATTAAATTTTAACAATTTTTATATTTTACCTAGAATTGAGAGGGACAGTTGATGTAATTTTTATTTAATAAATTAATGGTCAAATTTTATACCATAATGACTGAAATAATTAAAGATAATTACTATAAATATTTGGTATTTTTCTGAGAACTTTTATCCGTTGCTAATTATCAACGGGACACGATATATTACCCGAATTAAAAGAAAAATCGTCGGTTGCTTGAATGTTGATAATGCACATGTGATTCTTTTAAAATATATTATTATTAACTTTCACTGTATATGATTTTGTTTTCTTTTCCTTTAATCACCATCTATCAATCTACCTAATCTCTATATGTATAATATATATACATGCCTGCAGAGAGTTAGACATATCATCACCACCACTTCAATCACCAAAATTTGACACCACCTTTCTTCACCTTTTAATTTCTTCGTGAGCCATAGCAATTGACCACCACCAATCACTTTGATCGAGCTTCTTCTCTGTAGAATCACTATAACTCTCGCCACCATAACAACCGTGAACCACCACGACCCAAAAATCATATTCTCTCTCTCTCCGGTAATAATAGAAAACCGTCTAGAACCGCCACCATGCCACTACCATCATCATGCCTCTACCACCTCCATGACGCCACCCTATAACCACCATGGAGCTACCATCAATAACCACTTGTAATTCGACACCACCTTCTTTTTCTTCTCTTTTAACCAAACCATGGAATAGACCCCAAAAACAGACACTAGCCAACGAGTTTGCCATTGGTTTTATCTGTTTCTGTTTTCGTGGTTGAACAGACCCAAACAACCTTTATCTATCCATCTCTCTCACTATCCATCTCTCTCACCTTGTTCGAAAACTACCACCCATTTACAACCCATAACACATCACTGAACCACGTATCATCGACCCACTTCATGATACCTGAATATTTCTGTTTCTATTTCGATCCACAACGGCACAAACACATCCGCCATTAAATACTGCAACCGCAAGTGATAATGTTTCTGTTTCTATTAAGTCCGAGAACCAACACCACCTTGTTTTGTTTTTATTTTACTCAATCACCATGCAATCTATTACCATCACCACCACCATGAACCAAGAAACATCACCGGCCACTATCACCGTGAGACACCCTAGCCATCACTCTCTTTCTCTATATTTTTTTGTTCTAGGAAAATCACACGACAAACCCACTTATGTTTCTTCTTCTCTAACAACCCACGACAACCATTTAATTTCCACCCATGATCGACCACCTAAACAACTCAACACCATGAACAACCACACACCACCACTGAGATCGAACTACTGTTACTGCTACAGCCATGTTTCTACGGTCGTATCTACTTCTGCAGATATGTGTGTTTTGTTCCGGTTACCAACACCACAAAACTACCACTAAACCCTACAATCACCTTCTTCTTCCAAATTCTTGTTACTAATAAAGCTTTGAAACCATTGAAACCACCGTTAATTTGCTGTTACAATTGAACTACAATAAACCGAGACACTCGTAATCTCAACAATCAAACGTCTTCGTTCTCAAAACGGATCCAGAGGACGAAGAAGAGAAGATGAACGATAATAAAGAAGAAGAAGATGATGGTACAATATGAAGAAGATAATGAACCCGTTGAAGATGATGAGTCATGATGGGAAGAAGACATGATGATGAGCTGTAAAAGAAGATGTTGATATTAAAAAAATAATAATCGATAATGATTTAAACCGAAACCCTTTTTCTTTTGTGTTTGTCGATTCTGTTTTGTGATTATAGCTGGACACCGAATCCTTTAAAAGTGGGCTGTCTTTTCTTTTTCTAATCTTGGACCGTAGCATTTTATCATACAAAATGAATCATGATTTTTTTTTTGTTAGGCCAAGTATTTGATGTTGGGCCGAGTATTAAATTCCTGTTGGGCCGATGGATACAAGTTGGGACGTGAACTAGATACAATGGGGCCGGGATTCTTTTCTTCGATTAGGCTAGGTTCACATGGTGTTGATATTGGGCCGTGACTTTGTCTCTTGGGACTGAAACAAGATCGATGGGTGTTGATACAATGGGGCCGTGACTTCCCTGTAGCTTGGTGACTACTATTTACATAGGTATTGTAAACGCGAATCCTGTTGATAGATCTATCGGGCCTGACAACCCCAACCGGACTGGACGACCAGTATTCAACGGTTGCATAGTACTTCGTTTCGTGACTACACTTGGTACAGTGTAGTGAGATTTCATAATAAAGGGAATATGCGACGTTGATTAATAGTTAAGTATGGTTACCAAGTGCTCAACCACTTAGAATGCTTTATATACACTTGCGAGTGTATTATGTTATGATTATGAAATCTTGTGGTCTATTAATATATTGAAATGATTGTTAGGATAAACCTATGAACTCACCAACCTTTTGGTTGACACTTTTAAGCATGTTTATTCTCAGGTATATAAGAAGTCTTCCGCTGTGCATTTGCTCAATTTAAGGACATTACTTGGAGTCGATCATCGCAATGGGACCAAATGTTGATGACTTAGTCCAGGTGGATAAGGACGGGTCGTTACAGAATACAACTAAACACATTTCATCAATCAAATCCATCATTAACAACAATGAAAACCTCAATAAATGATCATTATTTAACGTTTCAAGCTCAAAAATGCAAACGGTGATTTGGGAATCCAATTTACTCATACGATATGCCGTTTCAAAGGTAATTAAACATATATTGCAACTAAACACTTACTAACAACATGTAATAGCATTCAACATATCAAAAGTTCATTTCAAAGTTCATCAAACCTTAACCAAAATCAAGAATTCAATCATTTTGTAAATGGAGCTTTTCTAAATCAACCTACACATCAAAATGAAGCTAATGATGCTAGTAACATATTTAATACATGAACTTTAACTTCAAATCAATATTTAATCCTCCAAAATTCAAGATTAAACACACCCATTTTTCATATTCAAGCTAGTTACTCAAAGCAACAAATCGAGCAAACTAAACACATATTCATGTTAGACTTGAGCTATAGACACTAATTAACACCATTTCAAGTCAAAAACACTAAGAACATGAAATCTAGAGTTTTAGAAATGTTACCCAAACGAGATGAAATTGGTACCAAAATGTAGAGGATGAAGAGAGGATCACGAATATGTAATTTGTTTTGTTGCAAGCTTCCTAGATCGAATTTAGATGATGATTTAGTGATATTGGAGTTTGAGATCAAAAAGTGAAAGTAGAGAAAATGGGGAGGTGGAAGATGGAGTGAATGAGTGGATGAGATGGTGGGTTGACTAGTTGACCTAGTCAACTAGTTTGCCCACTAGCCAACTTTGGTCCCTCAAGTTTCAAAGCGGGTGCGTGAATTAACTGAACGAATATTTTAAAAATGCTAGAGTAGACGAGAGATGTTAAATCAAATAACAAAAATATTAAAAACGTTAGTTAACGAAAGATACGAATTTAGATAACGAAAGATATTATCTAAAAAAAAGACGGTGTTAAAAATAAATTTAACGGAAAAACGCGGGATGTTACATTACCCACACCTTAAAAGAAATTTCGTCCCGAAATTTAGTTGGAAGTAGTAGTTGTTGTTTCTTCTTCGAAACCTTTGCGTTGCAAATTCTACGAATAAGTGAAGGTACTCCCTTGGGCATTTCAACGAACTTTGACAGTCGGGGTTTTACGTTGTTTCAGAGTTTGGTTTCACGATTCATAGTTTCAATCGGTTCTCCTAGGAAGTGAAGAGAATAACAAGTTCTTGTTTCGCAAGACACTTCTTCAAGTTTGATACACGGAATGTAGGATGAACGGAGCTCAATTGAGTCGGAAGATCGAAACGGTAAGCAACGGGTACAATATGCCCCCAAATTTTAAAAAGACCAAAATATCGCCGATGTAGATTTCTAGGTTTCTGATGTGTGCGAGGTGTAGTACAAAATAAATTATATTTTACTATGAAATACTATTAAATACGATACAATTTTACACAAGTTATTTATTTATTTATAGAATGGATATACCTAAACCTTGCTACAACACTTATAGGCAATGTACCTAATCGTAGAGTAGTGTAGTTTTTTTAGTAAGTCCGGTTCATTCCACAGGGAGCTAGCTGAGTTTAACGCTATATATATTTTAAACTATATTTGTATATATATATATATATATATATATATATATATATATATATATATATATATATATATATATATATATATATATATATATATATATAACCTAATGTAAAATATTAATATAAATTTTAAGCTAGCTGAGTTTTTTTAGTGACCGGTTTGTCGATTTTATGTCTTAAGTCACAATTAAAACCTAATGTAAAATATTAATATAAATATAACTTAATTTAAAGAGTAAAGTAAATGACGATAAATAAAAGTGCGATAAATAAAATTGCAGTAATTTAAAGTACGATAAATAAAATGACGATAAATAAAAGTACGATGAGATATAAATTAAAGGAATTATGCTTATTTAATCTTCCATAATCATGATGTTTGACGTGTTGATTTTAATTTATTACCATGGGTTAATTGTCCTTTGTCCTGGATTTTTCGATACGTCCTTCTGGTTTTGTCCATAACAGTCCATCGGTCATAAATATAAAGTGCGAGTGTCTTCGTCAAATTACCCTTATACCCGAAGTCAAATATTCCAACTAATTGGGGACTTAAACTGTAATAAGGTTTTAATACATTGTTAATGATTACACCAGGTTATCGACTGTATGCAATCCAAGGTTTTAATACTTTATTAACAATTACACCAAGTGTCCTTGTATGTAATCCACTCCTATTTTAATGAGTCCATTGACTATTAATCTATTCCCGTGTCCGGTCAAATGAACAATTATTAGTATTTATAAATATCCCACCCATCGTGTCTGATCGAGTGTATGTATGAAAGGATCCGAAACTAATCATCCGGACGTTGTCCATATTGATTACAAACGAATTACAATAGTTGATAACATTGCGAGGTACTTGCTCTCTATATGATACATCTTACAAATGTTGCATTTATTCTTAAAAGGCAATCTATAGTTACATCCAGAATTGACATAATCGCCTGACATTTCATAATATTCAAATGACCTAAACCGCCATTTACTTAATAATAGTCTCTATGAACTTCAATGACTCGAATGCAACGCCTTATGATATAAGTCCTTAATAGCCTCAAGTAGTATCCTTAGTACGAGCTAATGCACAGCGGAAGACTTAATTCATACCTGAGAATAACATGCTTTAAAATGTCAACATAAAGTTGGTGAGATATAGGTTTAATGCCGGCAGCGATATATATATATATATATATATATAGACCACAAGATTTCATATATAAACATTTTCATAAAAATATTCTAAGTGGTTGAGCACTTGGTAACCATACTTAACATTCAATCACGTCGCATATTCCCTTTAATATGAAATCTTACTACACCGTACCAAGTGTAGTCACAAAACGAAGTACTGTGCAACCGTTGAATACTGGTCGTCCAGTCCGGTTGGGGTTGTCAGGCCCGATAGATCTATCAACAGGATTCGCGTTTACAATACCACTGTAAATATTAGTTACCAAGCTACAGGGAAGTATGCCAGTGGTACAACTCAACGTAGAATATATTTTTCAGTTACTTGTGTCCATATCGTAAAACATAAAATACATGTATTCTCATTCCGAAATATTTAGAGTTTAAAAGTGGGACTATATACTCACTGTTGTCTTGAAGATATAAATATTTTGACTTGGTCTTCCGGTTGATATCACGAACCTATCCATATATAATATATCAATATATTTTCATTTTTAAACAATCGTCACATATATATACTTGTTATACTTTTAATACTTTTAATAATTCCTTAGTCCGTAGTTAGCAGTCCGATGTTAGTAATTCAATTTTAATGGTTCATTTTTAGGTGTTTAATAAACCCCCAATGAAATGAATAAAACCCCCATCGTATATGTATTGGTCGAGATTAATCTTGACCCACGGTACCGGTGTTGTCAAATGACGTGTTGCGTACATAAAGTACCGGTGTTGTCAAATGACGTGTTGCGTACAATCATGGGATCTTATGATTAATCTTCTCGTATTGTTTACGGGTGATCCTGAACCATATAAAATTGAATTATGAGTACATATATATAAAATATCATGTTATCTTAGAAGGATGTGATTTATTTAATTTCTCCCAATTATTTTCGTGGCTAAACTAGTCTTGGATATCCGATTTTGTTTCGGTCATAGTTTCTTCGTTACAACTCCGTTTTTGTTGATTCAACTTGCCATCTCCTTGGATCGAGTCCCTCTTTAAGACTATGAACTGTAAATACCTTAGTTTGTATTCAAAATCACACGGCATAGGTGAAACTTTAGTGAAACTTATGAAGTTAAATATTTTTGTTACAAAAATATCATTTAATGACCATTTTTCTAAAAATACCTATACTTTGAATTAAATCATGAAATTTTTATGTGTTAACATATTTATAGTAAAAATCATTTTTCCAGAAAATAAACCTCCAATTCAAAGTTTAAGATGGTTTTTAATTATCCAACCCAAAACAGTCCCCGGTTGCACTCCGACGTCGTAAAAAACAGTTTTTAAGGTATTCTTTGAAAAAACAAGTTTTACCTTGTTAAATTAGCATATATTTAAGTTATATTACAGGTCTTGAAGTATTTTAAAAGTTAAGTTAGAAGGATCTATTTAGTTTGCAAACAAGTTTGAAAACTTTCAAACTATGTTCTTGTTGTTAAAATTTTATACCACAAAATAAGATAGCTATATATATATGAATCGAATAAGGTTATGAACATAGTTACTACCTCAAGTTCCTTGGACAAGGTTGCTGTAAAAGAGGAGTAAGAACCTAGAACCAAAAGGGTGATGGAAGTGGATGAAAGATTGGAAGTAAGTTTGTGTTCTTGGAAGGATTTCTTGAAGTGTTTTTGTATGGTTTTCTTATGGTGATTAAGTAAGGTTTTTGAAGCTAAATGATGGGGAAAATGCTTGTAGATGATCAAGTATGAAGTTAAGAGTATTTTGAGAGAGAAATGGGAGTGTAAGTATGAGAAAATGGGGTGAAGAAATGGTGTGCATGCATAAAAACGTTTTTAGTATATAAAGAAAAAAAAATGATACCTAACTTTGTTTTCTTGCTAAATAATTCATGCTACTTGACAAATGGTTGGTTCCACATGTTTCTTAATCATTTAAGGCTGCTAAGGAGCATATTTTTATTGGTATATACCAATAGTAAATACATCTAGAAGCTGCGTATGATACGGGTACATATACCCTAAATATACGTGTAGAAATCTTTGAGAAAACGGAACGAGGATTCAAATATAGCTATCTTTTGTGAATATACTTATATTGTTTTATGTATTTAAGTCCTTAAAAGTGATTAAATACATTACTTATACGTTATATGTATAAACATTATAAGTCATAAGTATTTATATCAAATAACGTTATGTATGGTTATTGTTTTGAAAACTTAAGTTAGTAGTTTCAAAATATACTTATAACTTATTGTTATTAATACAAAATGAGATATTAAAACATCCATAAACCATGTTAAATATGTATATATACATATATATACACAAACGTATAATTATCATATGTTATATAGTTCGTGATATCATCGGTCAAACTAGACGGTCAAACGTTGTGTAAAACTCTTTTCGAAAACATAAGTCTCAACAATTTGGATTGCTTATCATGTTGGTAAGGTTTAATTTATGTAAATATTAATCTTATAAGTATAGAACGATCGAAAAAGTGCGGGTCAACTTTAGGGTTTTTGCTTATCGTGTCGGAACCATATAGAGATTAGAGTTTAAATTTGGTCGGAAATTTCCGGGTCGTTACAGTACCCATCCGTTAAAGAAATTTCGTCCTCGAAATTTGGTAGAGGTTGTCATAAATAACAATAGGAATGTTTTCATGACGAATATGAGGTAATAATGAAATTTTATCATTATTGAAAGATTTAGATAAAACGATTTGGTTATGTGAGACGCACGAGCGAAGCTATCACAAAAGAGTGAAATGAGTAAATATAGAATTGTTGTAACCGATGACGTGATTATGATCGATTTCCGGGATTTAAGGGTTTTAAAGAAAATATTATGTAATAAGATTTAGTTTTGAGGCGATCAGGATCTTCTTTGATTTAACGCGGCAATCTGTTTTGATTTCTTTGTCGAATATTTCACTATAAATTTACCTCCTTCCCTTTCTTTCTTCCCACATCTTCTATTCTTTCTCTTTAGTTCCTACTTTAAGACATTCGCTAATATGCTCCATCCCATTCTAACCCTTGTTATATTTCTAACTTTCATATCTTTCATTCTTCTTTTTCATCTATCACCAGAAGAATCTATTCTCTTTTATCCTTTCCTTGGAATTATAATGTTTTTAATTCTCCCGTGCCTTTACGTTGCAATACGTATTGATATGCACGGTTTGTAGTTTCGGGGTTGTTGTTAGGTTTTATACCTTCCCTTATATTTCGATGTTCCTACTCCCGTCCCTTAAAATCATTGTCATCCACAGTTAATGCTCTCTCTTATTTGCTGTGGTTTATGTTCCTATTTCTATTCTGAGGTTTTGTCCCTTCATTTCTTCTTCCCGTCCTCGAGCCAAGCGAACAATGGTCCGAAATTCGTAGGTAGGAAATTTGGAATGAACCTAGCTATTGGTTTTAGAATGAAATTGTAATGGCACGATCTTGATTCGTTAAATTACTCGAATATTCCAAAAAAAATAGAACTATCAAGGTGATACGTTCTAATATGTTTGGAGACTTGATAGAAGGTAAGAGCCGTGTAACATGGCACATGATGACGGTACTGTGAATCATCACATTCCATTAGAAACTTAACATGACTTACTGTAATATAATGAAGTTGATCAAGTTTCATTATATTATACTAATTCATGCATCAGTTCCCAACACTACTTTAAAACATTCATATTTTAAACTTGGAGGTTTCAAAATTTAGAAATTGACACAGTTTCTTTTATGTTGTAATGCAGATATTACGGAGAGATAAATATTCTCAAATAAGAATAGTTGTGAAAATATCTCCAGAAATATGGAGAATATGTATAACGGAAGATATGAAGATATCTTATAATATCTAAGATAAGATGATGATGAAGAATATCATCGGGAGAGGTTTAGAATAAGGGGTAGGGTTTTTACTAATGGTTTCAGCAGGCACTGAATCGTTTGAATCCTTTGAAAGCAGATTCAGTTCTTGTTATTTATCCACAACCTCTTTCATACTTTGCTCAAACCGTTTTCCGGTTCCAACTCTTCTCTTTTTCTGAGTTTTATCGACACACTGTGCTTCATCATCAAACTTTTGACTGTTTAAAATCGTTTACAATTTTCGCTGCTTCATTAGCATTTAAAGAACTACTTCATAATTCAGGGTGTTTTTCAGAAACTTCACCTTCGGAGTATGAAATCCTTAGGAATAGACGTTATAGGTATGACTGAGAAGTTTTGCGAGATTTTTAAAATACTAATTGCGGATTCTGCCAAAAAGATGACAAGCTGCTGGTACATGATGTCGTGGAATATGAAAGGTTTTCCGGTAACAATGGTGAAAGGACAAGGTATATATATCGAGGTTATAATAAGAGTGGTCCTACTGAGAAATCAAAGTGGAGCTGTGACAAAATTGACTTATATTGAAAAGAGAAATGTAAGGTTGTTTTTGCCAATGAATGATAAGGAATTTGACGCGGATAAGTTTTAACGATAACTTCGGTTTTGAAAGTTTCAGGTGTATAACTGTATGCATAAATCTTTCTTCCGTAAACGAGGTGCGGCTGGTTCAACTTCTCGATTGAAGTGTTTTCAAGAATCATGAAAAGATTTGAACGAGGATTATAATTGTCGAAGTACAAATGAGGTTTAGGATGAAATCAAGTGGCAAACTTGAAGAATTATTTAGTTTCATATGTTATAATCAATATTTTAATTTAATTCATTTTAATTGTCCAAAGTTAGCAGTCCAATAGTCCGATGGTTCAATGATTCATATATAATTTAATATATAATATTCGAATTAAATAATACGTATCGTGACCCGTATACCGGTCTCAGTGTCGATCACAACTCAAAGTATATATATATTTTGAAATCAACTCCGACCCTGTATAGCCAACTCCCGCCTTCACATATAGAGTGTCTACGGTTGTTCCGAAATATATATATAGATGGGTCGATATGATAAGTCGAAACCTTGCATACGTGTCCCGTTATTTAAAGTGCGTAAAAGTAAATAACAGAAATTAAATGATGATAAATAAAATTGCGAGAATGTAAATTGCGATAAATTAAATGTTAATCAGTTAACTGGGAACAGTTAGCCGGAACAGTTAGCGTGAAATCCTATCACAATTTCAATTAATTAATTCGTTTGTTTCTAACACTTTTTATTTTTGTCCAATGTTTTCTTCATTATGCCACTTGTTGGATTCTGATAGATCAAAATCCAAATATGAAATTTGAATAGAAATGGTTATTCTGTGGTGAACGAATACGTATATCGGTAGTTGTAAGTAGGATAGTAAATGACCGTTGAATCAGATTTAGAGAATGTACAACGTAACTTATTAATGTGAATTCTAAATATTCCTCGGGTACTACCCACCCGTTAAAATATTTTCATCATTAACAGTTTGTACGAAAGAATTTTTAATTACAATCTTTATAAAAATATACTTGCATATATATTTTCTTCAGATGTAATCATAGATTCAATGAGTCAATGAAGTATTAAACTCATTTGATTTATCGTTAATACTAGATTACATAACTTCTAAAGCATTAGAGATTACATAATCGCCAGGTCGAACGAAGATAAATGAGGTAAAACGATACGTAAAGCGAAGATAATCGATGTAGAACGATATATAGAACGAAGATCATACTCGAAGTTCCGATGAGGTTTTTGAGGTATGTGATGTTGATATCCGAGATACAGTTTGTGATGTTGAGATTTTGGGGGTGACAAGAGTACTGTCGGCGTTGTTGATAGTGATACAGATTATGCTGCTGGTGCTGCTGCTGCTGTTTGTAACCTTCGCACCGTATTTTCTAAAGCCACTACCCGAGCGCGAAGCTCGTTGACTTCTTCTATTATACCGGGATGATTGACAGTTGGAACGAGCGAATGAACAAGATTCGAAATATGGGATAGTATGTAGTCATGACGAGATACTCTAGAAATGAGCGAGAAAATGGTGTTTCGAATAGGTTCGCCGGTAAGTGCTTCAGGTTCATCGTTAAGAGGACAATTTGGTGGATGGAATGGATCACCTTCTTCCTGCCTCCAGAAATTTAGTATATTACGAACCAATCCCCAATTCATCCAGAATAGATGATGGGAAATTGGTTGATCCATTCCGGTAACGCTGTTCTCGGAGCTCGAATGGAAATCCATATCGGCGAAGCTATCGAAGTCGGAGGAATTTGAGCTGGATGAAGAATCCATCTTGTATGGTCGGAGAAATGAATTTTTGGTTTGGAATAGATTATAGGAGTTGGGTTTGGTACTCTTCAATACATAATTTACATATGTATATATAATATCAAAATCCCATGAATTACGGAGAATCTTTGAAATACGTCAGGCAATGTCTATAGTAACAGATACGCTAGGATATGAATTTTGTCTATACACTATCGATGCACTAAATGCAGTAAGACGTGTCTAGACTTAAGAATGATAAGCAGGCAGTTCCCTAAGGATGATAAGCAGATGATTTCCGACTAGGATTGATAAGCAAAACTTTTGACAGGCAGACACGGTCAAAGTCCAGACTCACTTAATGTATCCTAACAACTACTAGTTAGACACACTAATGCAAGGCCTGGTTCGCTAAGACCAACGCTCTGATACCAACTGAAAGGATCCGAAACTAATCATCCGGACGTTGTCCATATTGATTACAAACGAATTACAATAGTTGATAACATTGCGAGGTACTTGCTCTCTATATGATACATCTTACAAAAGTTGCATTTATTCTTAAAAGGCAATCTATAGTTACATCCAGAATTGACATAATCGCCTGACATTTCATAATATTCAAATGACCTAAACCGCCATTTACTTAATAATAGTCTCTATGAACTTCAATGACTCGAATGCAACGCCTTATGATATAAGTCCTTAATAGCCTCAAGTAGTATCCTTAGTACGAGCTAATGCACAGCGGAAGACTTAATTCATACCTGAGAATAACATGCTTTAAAATGTCAACATAAAGTTGGTGAGATATAGGTTTAATGCCGGCAGCGATATATATATATATATATATATATATATATATATATATATATATATATATATATATATATATATATATATATATATATAGACCACAAGATTTCATATATAAACATTTTCATAAAAATATTCTAAGTGGTTGAGCACTTGGTAACCATACTTAACATTCAATCACGTCGCATATTCCCTTTAATATGAAATCTTACTACACCGTACCAAGTGTAGTCACAAAACGAAGTACTGTGCAACCGTTGAATACTAGTCGTCCAGTCCGGTTGGGGTTGTCAGGCCCGATAGATCTATCAACAGGATTCGCGTTTACAATACCACTGTAAATATTAGTTACCAAGCTACAGGGAAGTATGCCAGTGGTACAACTCAACGTAGAATATATTTTTCAGTTACTTGTGTCCATATCGTAAAACATAAAATACATGTATTCTCATCCCGAAATATTTAGAGTTTAAAAGTGGGACTATATACTCACTGTTGTCTTGAAGATATAAATATTTTGACTTGGTCTTCCGGTTGATATCACGAACCTATCCATATATAATATATCAATATATTTTCATTTTTAAACAATCGTCACATATATATACTTGTTATACTTTTAATACTTTTAATAATTCCTTAGTCCGTAGTTAGCAGTCCGATGTTAGTAATTCAATTTTAATGGTTCATTTTTAGGTGTTTAATAAACCCCCAATGAAATGAATAAAACCCCCATCGTATATGTATTGGTCGAGATTAATCTTGACCCACGGTACCGGTGTTGTCAAATGACGTGTTGCGTACATAAAGTACCGGTGTTGTCAAATGACGTGTTGCGTACAATCATGGGATCTTATGATTAATCTTCTCGTATTGTTTACGGGTGATCCTGAACCATATAAAATTGAATTATGAGTACATATATATAAAATATCATGTTATCTTAGAAAGATGTGATTTATTTAATTTCTCCCAATTATTTTCGTGGCTAAACTAGTCTTGGATATCCGATTTTGTTTCGGTCATAGTTTCTTCGTTACAACTCCGTTTTTGTTGATTCAACTTGCCATCTCCTTGGATCGAGTCCCTCTTTAAGACTATGAACTGTAAATACCTTAGTTTGTATTCAAAATCACACGGCATAGGTGAAACTTTAGTGAAACTTATGAAGTTAAACATTTTTGTTACAAAAATATCATTTAATGACCATTTTTCTAAAAATACCTATACTTTAAATTAAATCATGAAATTTTTATGTGTTAACATATTTATAGTAAAAATCATTTTTCCAGAAAATAAACCTCCAATTCAAAGTTTAAGATGGTTTTTAATTATCCAACCCAAAACAGTCCCCGGTTGCACTCCGACGTCGTAAAAAACAGTTTTAAGGTATTCTTTGAAAAACCAAGTTTTACCTTGTTAAATTAGCATATATTTAAGTTATATTACAGGTCTTGAAGTATTTTAAAAGTTAAGTTAGAAGGATCTATTTAGTTTGCAAACAAGTTTGAAAACTTTCAAACTATGTTCTTGTTGTTAAAATTTTATACCACAAAATAAGATAGCTATATATATATGAATCGAATAAGGTTATGAACATAGTTACTACCTCAAGTTCCTTGGACAAGGTTGCTGTAAAAGAGGAGTAAGAACCTAGAACCAAAAGGGTGATGGAAGTGGATGAAAGATTGGAAGTAAGTTTGTGTTCTTGGAAGGATTTCTTGAAGTGTTTTTGTATGGTTTTCTTATGGTGATTAAGTAAGGTTTTTGAAGCTAAATGATGGGGAAAATGCTTGTAGATGATCAAGTATGAAGCTAAGAGTATTTTGAGAGAGAAATGGGAGTGTAAGTATGAGAAAATGGGGTGAAGAAATGGTGTGCATGCATAAAAACGTTTTTAGTATATAAAGAAAAAAAAATGATACCTAACTTTGTTTTCTTGCTAAATAATTCATGCTACTTGACAAATGGTTGGTTCCACATGTTTCTTAATCATTTAAGGCTGCTAAGGAGCATATTTTTATTGGTATATACCAATAGTAAATACATCTAGAAGCTGCGTATGATACGGGTACATATACCCTAAATATACGTGTAGAAATCTTTGAGAAAACGGAACGAGGATTCAAATATAGCTATATTTTGTGAATATACTTATATTGTTTTATGTATTTAAGTCCTTAAAAGTGATTAAATACATTACTTATACATTATATGTATAAACATTATAAGTCATAAGTATTTATATCAAATAACGTTATGTATAGTTATTGTTTTGAAAACTTAAGTTAGTAGTTTCAAAATATACTTATAACTTATTGTTATTAATACAAAATGAGATATTAAAACATCCATAAACCATGTTAAATATGTATATATACATATATATACACAAACGTATAATTATCATATGTTATATAGTTCGTGATATCATCGGTCAAACTAGACGGTCAAACGTTGTGTAAAACTCTTTTCGAAAACATAAGTCTCAACAATTTGGATTGCTTATCATGTTGGTAAGGTTTAATTTATGTAAATATTAATCTTATAAGTATAGAACGATCGAAAAAGTGCGGGTCAACTTTAGGGTTTTTGCTTATCGTGTCGGAACCATATAGAGATTAGAGTTTAAATTTGGTCGGAAATTTCTGGGTCGTTACAATGTAGTTATTTATAATTACCTCAAATTGTAAATCTCTATATTAAATTAACGAACTATCATTCAGTTAAACAAATATAAAGCCCATTAATAGCCCATAGTCCAATTTCCACAAGTGTCGGTCTTTTGTCCAAACCCCAATTATGGTCCAAAGCCCAATAACCCCGTCTTAATATTTAGTCCAACACCATGATTACTTCGGCTTAAATAAACATAATAATAATTTAGCTACGAGACATTAATTTAAAAAGGTTGAACATAACTTACAATGAGTATTAATCGCGTAGTATTACACGGACAGAATTTCGACTTACAAACTTAAAACATTCGCCACTATAACCTTATTATTATTAAACTTAAATTAAAATTAAAATTATATATATATATATATATATATATATATATATATATATATATATATATATATATATACACATATATATTTTACGTAGATAGAAAGAAAGAGAAAGGGATGAGGAGATCGTCCGAATGCGTTGGCTTTTATAGGCCCATTTTGCACTGTGCAGCTCCGCGAGTGCGGTACTTTCCTTCTTCACAGCTCCGCAGTCGCGGGAGCTTTGGATTCCAGCTCATTTGTTGATTTAAAACGTGGGCTGCTGATTATTTTATAATATAATATATATATATATATATATATATAATTAATTATATATTATATTGTATTCTTGTGCATAGTTAACTTGTAATTTCAGGTTCTTTGAGTCGCACATTGATAGTTGGTTCATGTCTCGGTTCCGGATTTTCGAACGCTTTTTTGTATAATTTAATATCTCGTACTTTGCTTTTTGCGACTTGTACTCTTGTGATTTTGAGACGTTTCTCATCAATAAATTTGAACCACTTGGATTGTACTTTGTACTTTTTAGCTTTTTGGTCGTTTGCGTCTTTAAATTGTCGAATCTGTCTTTTGTCTTCTCCTTTTATTATTTAAACGATTATCACTTAGAAATAGAACAATTGCAACTAAAAGCTTGTCTTTCTGGAAGGATAATGCTATGAAATATATGTTCGTTTTTAGCATTATCAAATATTCCCACACTTGAGCGTTGCTTGTCCTCAAGCAATATAGAACTTGAATATAACTTTACTAGAATCACTTCTTTATTCTTCACACTGTGTACATCAGTGATTTTGATACGGCGGTATGAACAATGGTAGTAACGATGTGGTTTACAGTCTCACATGACTATAAAATTTTAGATCCTTTTAGGAAATTGGATCTTTATGAAAATATTTGATCTTTTGAAAATTCAATCTAGCTTTTACCCTAGATAAGTTTTCCGGAATAACCCTTCACCGGTGTTCGCAAATTGTTTTTGTGGGTTTTGTGGGTTTCAGATTTGAAAATTTTAGCTCAAAACTTGTGGTTTTGTGTCACCCACTTGCTAACCTTGTATTAGGAAAGCAACACGTCCAGTATACTTACTTCGTATATTACCTTTCGGTAAACTACCGTCCGGTTGTAAAGGAAAGCATTGAACATGCAAATGTTAAGGCAATGTCTAATGACATGCTTTTGATTATGGTCCATATCATGTCGGATGCAATTACTATCCTTTGTAGGAGCAATAGTAAAGATCACCCTATAGTTTTTTGGTCTGGCACAAGGTCCTGTCTTCGACCATGCTGAAAGGACCCGTTCATATACATTATAAACGATTCACAATAGTTGATTACATCGCGAGGTATTTGACCTCTATATGATACATTTTACAAACATTGCATTCGTTTTTAAAAGACAAACTTTCTTTACAACAAAAATTGATGGTATGCACACCATTTCATAATACATCCAACTATAATTGACTTAATAATAATCTTGATGAACTCAATGACTTGAATGCAACGTCTTTCAAAATATGCCATGAATGACTCCAAGTAATATCCTTAAAATGAGTTAATGCACAGCGGAAGATTTCTTTAATACCTGAGAATAAACATGCTTTAAAGTGTCAACCAAAAGGTTGGTGAGTTCATAGGTTTATCATAACAATCATTTCAATATATTAATAGACCACAAGATTTTCGTTTATAAATATATGTACACTCGCAAGTGTATAAAAGTATTCTATAAGTTGTAGGCACCCGGTAACAAGCCTTAACGTTCATGTTTTACCCTCTGAAGTACACCAGATCAGGTGTGTTTAAAATAACCTCGAAGTACTAAAACATCCCATAGTCAGGATGGGGTTTGTCAGGCCCAATCAATCTATCTTTAGGATTCGCGCCTACCGTACATAGACAAGTAGATTAATGTTACCAAGCTAAGGGTATATTTCTGGTTTAAATCCACATAGAATTAATTTTAGTACTTGTGCCTATTTCGTAAAACATTTATAAAACAGCGCATGTATTCTCAGCCCAAAAATATATATTGCAAAAGCAATTAAAAAGGGAGCAAATGAAACTCACAATACTGTATTTCGTAGTAAAAATACATATAACGTCATTTAACAAGTGCAAGGTTGGCCTCGGATTCACGAACGTATCAATATTGAGATTCAATATTGCAGGAAAGTACGTAGACGCAACGGAGATGATAAACACTAGATTGACCTCACGCGCATACCCATGAACCATACCCATCACCTCCATAGCTATAACCCATAATTTTCTTAGCTTCGACTCATTAAAAAAAAACTATTTTGAAATCACTCGGATAGCACTCCGTCGTAACATTTTATATATACTAATAATATCTTGAAATAATATAGAGCAAATATATATATATATATATATATATATATATATATATATATATATATATATATATATATATATATATATATATAAATCGATTGAGAGAGTTTAGAGAAATATATTTTCAAGTTTCTATGAAATAATGAGACCTATTGAATTCTATTTATAATAGATTTTTGAATTATTAAAAGTGAATTATTAAAGTATGAATTATTAAAGTGAATTATTAAAGTGAATTATTAAAGTGAATTATTAAAGTATGAATTATTAAAGTGAATTATTAAAGTATGAATTATTAAAGTGAATTATTAAAGTATGAATTATTAAAGTGAATTATTAAAGTATGAATTATTAAAGTGAATTATTAAAGTATGAATTATTAAAGTGAATTATTAAAGTATGAATTATTAAAGTTAAAGTAAAGTAAAAGTAAAGTAAAGGTAAAGTTAAAGTATAGTAAAAGTATAAAAACTATGTATGTATAATACGCGTATAAATATATATAATATTAATTTAAATCGTTATATATATTTAATGAAATAAAATATAAATATCGTTATATTTATTATACTGGTTAAGTAATGAGTTGTCAAAAGTGATTCTAGATATTTATAAAAGTTATATACGTTTTAATAATAAAGTTCTTTTTTTAAACTGAAAACGTCTTTGTACGTTTGAAAATAGATTAATAGAATATTATGGAAACCAATTCTCCACTAACTTTTGTCTAACTTTCGTAAATGACACTTTTTGTTTTCATTTATAAATAGCTTTACAAATTATTCTGAATATCGTTAAGAGGAATAGATTTTCTCAAATCATAGTGGACCTCTCAGCAGAGACTTGTAATCATAATTCAATGTTTCTGATAATTCAATCATGTAATATATTTTATTTAATTTCGTCAAAAATCATATTGAAACAAATACGTTCGTGTAAAGTATTATACGTTTAATACTTTATTAATATTCTCAAGTTATAATATATATATATATATACATATACATATCTATTTATATATAACGGTTCATGAATCGTCGGAATTTGGTCGAGGTTATAATGAATGTATGAACACAGTTTAAAATTCTTGAGATTTAACTTAACAAACTTTTCTTATCGTGTCGGAATAATATAAGGATTAAAGTTTAAATTTGGTCAGAAATTTCCGGGTCGTCACAGTACCTACCCATTAAAGAAATTTCGTCCCCGAAATTTGATAGAGGTCGTCATGACTAACAATGAGAATGTTATTATAACGATTATAGAGTTTTATCATGTTCAAGAAGAATGGATAAAATAATTCGATTACTCGAAGCGTGTGAGTGAAGTTATCGTAAATGAATGAAATAAGATAATAGTGATTCGTCGTATCTTTTGACGTCATCACGATTGATCTTCGAAAATAAAATCTTTGTAATCTATATTGGATTTGATTATTCGGAGATTAAGGAAATTATGATCCTCTTCAAATTAATGCGATAATCCATTTTGATTTCTCTGTCGGATATTTCACTATAAATCCACCTCATTTGTTTTCTTACAACTCACACCTTCTCAACTCATATTTTAAAGTATTTGTCAATATGCTTCATCCAGTGCTGATTCTTGATATACTCCTCACTTTCATATCTGTCGCTCTTCTTTTTCATCTGCCTCAGGAAGAATCTATTTACTTCTACTATACTCTTGGTTTTATAGTGTTTTTAGTTCTCCCGTGTCTTTATATTGCTATATGCATTGATATATGCAGTTTGTGATTTCTGGGTTGTTGTTGGGTTTTATATCTTCCCTTATATTTCAAAGTCCTTGCTTCTTCTATAATCATTGTCGTCCACAGTTAATGCTCTTTTCTATTTGCTATGATTTATACTCCCATTTCTAGTTCGGAGCTTTGTCCTTTCGTTTCTTCTTCTTGCGATTAAGCACCGCTTGTAATGGTCCAGAATTCGCAGATATAAATTTCGGAATGAACATTGTTAATGTTCTAGGAAGGAAATTGTAATGGCACGATCTTGACTTGTCAAATTACCAGAATACCTCGGAAAAGGCCGAATCATCAAGAAATATTTTCTTGATATTTAGAGATCAAAGAGAATATAAGAGTCGTTTAACATAGCACATGATGACGTTATGATCTGTGAATCATCATGTTCCATTTAGAAACTCAGCATGAATTACTGTAATATAATCACGTTGATCAAGTGTCATTATATTATACTAACTCATGCTTCAGCTCCCAACACTTCTTCAAGAATATTCCTATTTTAAATTCAAAATTTTTTTTTTTTAGAATTTAGAAACTAACACAGTTTCTTTTTATGTTGTAACGCAGATATTGCGAAGAGATAAAAGATTTCAGATAAGAATAGTTGTGAAAATATCTTCAGGAATATCGAAGATATTATAATAAAAGATATGATAATATGGATGATGAAGAAGATTTGTCTGTGAAGGTTTAGAATAAGAAGTAAGGTGTTTGCTAACGATTTCAGTAGACACTGAATCATTTGGATCCTTTGAAGGCAGGTTTAGTCTTTGTGATTTGTCCACAGCCTCCTTCATGGTCTGCTCAATCCGTTTTCCAGTTTCAAACCTTCTCTTTTTCTCAGCTTTACCACCATAATATTCTTTATCATCAAACTTTTGACTGTTAAAGTCGTTTACAGTTTTTGCTGCTTCATCAGCATTTTTCCAATTTCGGAGAACTAGTTCATGGTTTGGGATGTTTTTCAGAAAATTCACATTCGAAGTATGTAAGTCTAGGAGATAGACGTTATATGTATAACTTTTGACGTAAAATTGTCGCGAAATTCAAAATACTGATTGCTAATCCCCAGTAGTTGGTGTGACAATTATTGTTACAGGATGTAGGTGAGTACATGATGGGGTTTTAATGAATAAGTATAGTGGCTTTTCGGAGAGGCTTAAGTCGAAGGTTAATGAAGTTGTTGATAAGTTTACTGCTAATGTGGCGAGATATGAAAGGTTCCCCGGTAACAATGATGAAGGGGTAATTGTTATAATAAGGTTTATTCATATAAACAAATGAAGGTGATTTGCTGGAGCTGTGACAAAACTGTCTATTTTGGAAAGAGATTGAAAAATTATATTTGGTAATAAATATCAAAGGATCTGACATGGATACGTGTTAAACTATAACTTTAGTTTCAAGAGCTTTTCAGATGCATGACAGTGGGTAATATGTGGTTGGATCATCATCTCGCATGTCTTTAGGAATTTTGAAGTGTTTGAACACATATTGTAATTGTTAATATACATATGATGTTCTAAGATTTTGAATGATACAAATATTTTTGTGAGTTCCATGAATATAAATGAGGTTCTAGGACAGTTTTGAAGTCAAAGTATAGTTTTGAAAGATGTAGGAATCTAAGAGTGATGATTTCGGTTATATCTTAAATCGAATTATGAGATTTCAAAATCAGAATATGTAATTAGATTTTGAATGAGTATGGTTGTTTTGATTTCTATAAAAGAATGTATATTGTTGTGAAAGTAGGGAGTATAATGGATGATTTGCTGAATCAGATTCGAAGAATGTAACATATTAATTGTGAATTTATATATCTCTCGGGTATTACCTACCCGTTAAAAAAAAAATTCACAATTAATATTTTGTACAAAAGAATTTTATTACAGTCTTTATGGAAATATATATGTGTATATTTCTTCAGATGTAATATTGATTTAATGAGTTAATATTAAATTAAACTCATTTGATTTATGGTTAAGGCGAGGGTAGATAATTTCTAAACTTTAGAAATTACATAATCGCCGTAGAATGTTTCCCCAATGAAGTTATGAATCAATACTTCATCGTTGTGGTATTCCTTGGTATCTACATGGCGTATGACGTCGATGCTCGTGGGACAGATTGTGAAGTTGAGGTTTGTGATGCGGTTGTTGTTGGTGGTGGTAATGGTACTATTGGTGTTGCTGATGGTGGTACTGTTTATGCTGCTGGTGCTGCTGCTGGTGTTTGTAACCTTTGCACCATATTCTCCAAAGCCACTACCCGAACGCGAAGCTCGTTGACTTCTTCTATTACACCGGGGTGATTGTCGGTTCGGACGAGCGGATAAATAAAATCTAGAATTTGGTGTAGTATGTAATCGTGACGAGATACTCTAGAAATAAGAGAGAAAATGGTGTTTCGGATAGGTTCGCCGGTAAGTGCTTCAGGTTCTTCGCCAAGAGGGCAATGTGGTGGATGGAAGGGATCACCTTCTTCTTGTCTCCTATGATTAAGGAGGCTACGAACCCATCCCCAATTCATCCAGAATAGATGATGACTAATTGGTTGATCCATTCCGGTCACACTGCTTTCGAAACTTGAGTGGGATTCCATTTCGGAATCCGAGGGACTTGAACTAATGACGAATTCCATTTCGTACGATTGAATAAAGAATTTTTGGATATGAAATGATTTTCCGGCTATCGGGTGGTATTCTAGTTATATAGAGCAAAAGGTTTCGTAGATTACGAAGAAATTTACGGAATATGTCAGGCAAAGTTTACAGTAACAGATACGCTAAGATATGAATTAGCAGATACGCTAAGATATGAATTTTGTCTATACACTATTCATGCAATCAATGTAATAAGATGTGTCTAGACTAAGAATGATAAGCAGGTAATTTTCTAAGGATGGTAAGTAGATGATTTCCGACTAAAAATGATAAGCAAAAATTTTGACATGCAGACACGGTCGAAGTCCAGACTCACTAATGCATCTTAACAACTATCAGTTAGACACACTAATGCAAGACCTGGTTCGCTAAGACCACCGCTCTGATACCAACTGAAAGGACCCGTTCATATACATTATAAACGATTCACAATAGTTGATTACATAGCGAGGTATTTGACCTCTATATGATACATTTTACAAACATTGCATTCGTTTTTAAAAAACAAACTTTCTTTACAACAAAAATTGACGGTATGCACACCATTTCATAATATATCCAACTATAATTGACTTAATAATAATCTTGATGAACTCAATGACTTGAATGCAACGTCTTTCAAAATATGCCATGAATGACTCCAAGTAATATCCTTAAAATGAGTTAATGCACAGCGGAAGATTTCTTTAATACCTGAGAATAAACATGCTTTAAAGTGTCAACCAAAAGGTTGGTGAGTTCATAGGTTTATCATAACAATCATTTCAATATATTAATAGACCACAAGATTTTCGTTTATAAATATATGTACACTCGCAAGTGTATAAAAGTATTCTATAAGTTGTAGGCACCCGGTAACAAGCCTTAACGTTCATGTTTTACCCTCTGAAGTACACCAGATCAGGTGTGTTTAAAATAACCTCGAAGTACTAAAGCATCCCATAGTCAGGATGGGGTTTGTCAGGCCCAATAGATCTATCTTTAGGATTCGCGCCTACCGTACATAGACAAGTAGATTAATGTTACCAAGCTAAGGGTATATTTCTGGTTTAAACCCACATAGAATTAATTTTAGTACTTGTGCCTATTTCGTAAAACATTTATAAAACAGCGCATGTATTCTCAGCCCAAAAATATATATTGCAAAAGCAATTAAAAAGGGAGCAAATGAAACTCACAATACTGTATTTCGTAGTAAAAATACATATAACGTCATTTAACAAGTGCAAGGTTGGCCTCGGATTCACGAACGTATCAATATTGAGATTCAATATTGCAGGAAAGTACGTAGACGCAACGGAGATGATAAACACTAGATTGACCTCACGAGCATACCCATGAACCATACCCATCACCTCCATAGCTATAACCCATAATTTTCTTAGCTTCGACTCATTCAAAAAAAAAACTATTTTGAAATCACTCGGATAGCACTCCGTCGTAACATTTTATATATACTAATAATATCTTGAAATAATACAGAGCAAATATATATATATATATATATATATATATATATATATATATATATATATATATATATATATATATATATATATATATATATATATATATATATATAAATCGATTGAGAGAGTTTAGAGAAATATATTTTCAAGTTTCTATGAAATAATGAGACCTATTGAATTCTATTTATAATAGATTTTTGAATTATTAAAAGTGAATTATTAAAGTATGAATTATTAAAGTGAATTATTAAAGTGAATTATTAAAGTATGAATTATTAAAGTGAATTATTAAAGTATGAATTATTAAAGTGAATTATTAAAGTATGAATTATTAAAGTGAATTATTAAAGTATGAATTATTAAAGTGAATTATTAAAGTATGAATTATTAAAGTTAAAGTAAAGTAAAAGTAAAGTAAAGGTAAAGTTAAAGTATAGTAAAAGTATAAAAACTATGTATGTATAATACGCGTATAAATATATATAATATTAATTTAAATCGTTATATATATTTAATGAAATAAAATATAAATATCGTTATATTTATTATACTGGTTAAGTAATGAGTTGTCAAAAGTGATTCTAGATATTTATAAAAGTTATATACGTTTTAATAATAAAGTTCTTTTTTTAAACTGAAAACGTCTTTGTACGTTTGAAAATAGATTAATAGAATATTATGGAAACCAATTCTCCACTAACTTTTGTCTAACTTTCGTAAATGATACTTTTTGTTTTCATTTATAAATAGCTTTACAAATTATTCTGAATATCGTTAAGAGGAATAGATTTTCTCAAATCATAGTGGACCTCTCAGCAGAGACTTGTAATCATAATTCAATGTTTCTGATAATTCAATCATGTAATATATTTTATTTAATTTCGTCAAAAATTATATTGAAACAAATACGTTCGTGTAAAGTATTATACGTTTAATACTTTATTAATATTCTCAAGTTATAATATATATATATATATATATATACATATACATATCTATTTATATATAACGGTTCATGAATCGTCGGAATTTGGTCGAGGTTATAATGAATGTATGAACACAGTTTAAAATTCTTGAGATTTAACTTAACAAACTTTTCTTATCGTGTCGGAATAATATAAAGATTAAAGTTTAAATTTGGTCAGAAATTTCCGGGTCGTCACACATGCTATGCAACCACCGTTCTTACGGTTGACACCCGATTTGGTTCAGGTAACCTAATGAATTCCAGGTGAATTCCTAGGATTTTACGTTCAATGGTAATGAACGCATTGAAAATGGGTTTTCAGAAAACAAAATAGTTTGTAATTTGATCAAAATATTTTCTCGTTCAAGCTCGAGTTTAGATATCATCGAATTCCATGAGTTTGTAATTCTCAATCTTTAAAAGTCAATCTCAAGGATTGAGTAATATCAGGCTTAAAAGCTGATTTTTTTATCTTTAAGGAGATTATCCTTTCTGGGGATCTGATTCATTAGTCTTATAAGCTAATTTGCACGGTGCCCCCCATTGTACGAGACAGATCCTCTCATGGTTAGGATAAGTCTGACCACTTGGCGACCCTGTTTGATGCTGAGGTCCGTGGATTTACAGCTGATTTTCGAGAAAACTTTTTAAGGTTTTTCGTAGACTCTACTGTAGCGACCCGACAAAATCGTCATTGACGGCGCCGTCTACTTAGGTCCTGTTACGTGGTCATAAGTCTTTAAAACAACGTTTGACCAAAAGTATGTCGCATTCATTTCAAAAGTAAAGATGTTTCAAGGTTTACAAAGTAGTTCGATAACTAGTTACATAACAAAGTTTAAAGTACAATTGAAACATATGCGACACAATTTGAAAGTAGCCAAAAGACGCTCCACGTATGCATGTATACTTGACATCTAAGCAAGTATCAAAAGAAATGAGCGGAAGCATGTATCACAAAACGTTCAAAGACCTGAGAAAAACATAGAAATCTGTCAACGAAAACGTTGGTGAAATCATAGGTTTAAGTAAGTAAGTACAAGTGAACCACAAGATTTATAACATTGATATAATAGTAATACATTCCAAAAGTTTGTTTCACGATCACCCAATCATCAATGCTTAACATTTTCTTCCATAGAACCCCATCACAATAGTGTTAGAACATACACTGTTTCTCGAAAATATATTCCATTCGTAAACGGTAGCGAACCGTTTGAATGAGGGTTTGTCAAACCTATATGGCCATATAACATAAGTTCTCGCTTACACCCGCAAGTGTAACTAACGATAATCGAATTGAGAATTTTTGTTCAAACTCGTATGTAGAATGTTTGTTTTCCTATACTTGTTTCGCTTAGTAAAAAGAAATGTTTATGTTTTCTCATCCCAATTGTAAGTTCAAAAGAGTAAAAGTGGGACTATGATCTCACCTTGAGTGCACATATGTAAAAGTACTTCAACAAGTAAACGTGTGCAAGAACGAATGCTAGTCTTGACCTAAACAAATAGGTTTGTATCAATAACGGTAAACACGATAGGTCAAAGATGTTCAATTAGTCCTATGGCTCGTTACGACTCGATTATGTAGCATGTGAATCAAATTGTCAAGTTTCATGCAAGATACAAGTATAGAAACAAGTTAGAAAGATTGCATAATCATTTGGTTAAGTTTGACAAAAAGTCAAACTTTGGTCGGTCAAAGTCAACGAAAAAGTCAACACGTTCGGGTCGGGTCCCGAACTATTTTTCTATGCTAGTTATTCATATATAAGCATATTAGAACAAGTTTCATGTGAATCGGAGGTCCCTAGCATAGCAAATATTTTTCCTCTAAATGACAAGTTGGTCAGCCCACTTTGGCGCGCCGCGCGTGGTTATGGCGCGCTGCGCCATTACCTGTGCAGAAATTCTGGCAGTTTTCAAGTTTAATGCACGAACCTAACTTCAAACAATCACCATTTATGACCCGCAAATAACCAAAACATGTATCTTATATCATCGGAAAAGTAATTTGACAAGGAAAACAACTAAACACATTTCATCAATCACATTTACCTTTACAACAACCAAAATCACATTCAAAGCTCCTCATTTAATGCATTCAAGTTCATAAATGCCATTCGATGATTCGGCAACCAATTTACATGAATGATATGCCGTTTCGAAGGTAATCAAGCATACAATACAACCTAACACTTACAAATAACATTTCATGTCATTCAAAGCATCAAAAGTCCATTTCAAGTTCATCAAACCCTAACCCAATTTCACCAAAATCACTAATCAAGTTCATGAAGTTTTCTAAAGCAACCTACACATCAAATTGAAGCTAGTGATACTAGGAACACATTTAATACTTGCACTTTATCATAACAACAACATGTAAGCAAGCAAATCAACAATCAAACACACCAAACTTTCAAGTTCATGCTAGTTACTAAAAATAACAAGATCGAACATATAAATCATATATTCATGTTAGACTTGAGCCATAGACACTAATTAACAACTTTATAAGTTAAAAACATCAAGAACACGAAATCTAGTGATTTTAGAAAGTTACCCAAATGTAATGAAATTGGTATGAAATCGAAGAGGAAGTTGCAAGGATTCCAAATATGTAATTTGTTTGGATTGAAGCTTGCTAGATTTGATTTGGATGATGAATCTTTGTAATGGAGAATTGAAAGAAAATGTGGAAGTGTTAAAAGAAAATGGAAATGGAAAATAGAAATGAAAGGAGATGGGTGTTGACTAGTTAAAAGCTAGTCACATCTTTGCTCCCTTGGCGAAACTAGTCCCTCGAGTTCGGTTGCGGTTGCTTGAATTACCTAAACGAGATATTTTTAAAATGCGTATTAACGAAGGATGTTATAATCATATAACGGACTTTAAATAATTAAACGGAAAAGTAAACGGAAAAAGGCGGGATGTTACATTACCTACTCCTTAAAAGAAATTTCGTCCCGAAATTTAAGTAGGCGTAGTAGTCGTTGTTTCTTCCTCGGAATCTTGTGCTTCCGGAACCGGGAACAAGTGAGGGTATTTTTTTGCATTTGATCTTGCCTTTTCCAAGTAAACTCGGGTCCTCTTTTGGCATTCCAACGAACCTTGACAATCGGGATTCGGCTTTGTTTCAACGTCTTGACAGAGGTGTCCACAATTTCAACCGGTTCTTCCACAAAATGAAGTTTGTCATCAATAGTAAGTTCCTAGAGAGGGATGGCGATATCGGGTTCGGCAAGACGCTTTTTCAAGTTAGATACATGGAAGGTAGGATGAACGGAGCTCAATTGAGATGGAAGATCTAAACGATAAGCAACGGTTCCAATACGCTCCAAGATTTCGAAAGGACCAATATACCGTGGATTTAGCTTCCCGCGTTTCCCAAAATGGATTACACCTTTCCAAGGTGCAACTTTTAACATTACGCGATCACCGACTTGAAATTCGAGGTCGTTACGTCGTTTGTCGCTATAGATCTTTTGACGACTTCGGGCCGTCCTAAGCCTATCTTGGATTTGAACGATTTTCTCGGTTGTTTCATGAATGAGTTCGGGTCCGGTGATTTGTGTGTCGCCTACTTCGGCCCAACAGAGAGGTGAACGACATTTTCGGCCATATAAAGCTTTGAATGGTGCGGCGTTAATACTCGCGTGATAACTATTATTGTAGGAGAATTCGGTGAGAGGCAAGCTTATCCCAAGCTTTTCCAAAGTTGACAACGCAAGCTCGTAGCATGTCTTCCAAGGTTTGAATTGTGCGTTCGCTTTGTCCGTCGGTTTGCGGATGGTATGCGGTGCTCATGTCTAAATGTGTTCCCAACGCTTCTTGTAAAGTACGCCAAAATCTAGAAACAAAACGGCCATCTCGGTCGGAGATAATCGATAAGGGTACACCATGTCGGGCTACGATTTTTTTAATGTAAAGTTGTGCGAGTTTCTCCATGTTGTCGGTTTTCTTCATGGCTAGGAAATGCGCGGATTTAGTGAGACGGTCAACAATAACCCAAATAGTATCATATCCGCCAACCGTCTTTGGTAGTTTGGTGATAAAATCCATCGTTATCCTTTCCCACTTCCATTGCGGGATTTTGGGTTGTTGAAGTAGTCCGGACGGTCTTTGATGTTCGGCTTTGACTTTGGAGCAAGTTTGGCACTTTCCAACATAAGTAGCAACGTCCTTTTTAATGTTCGGCCACCAATATTGTTCTTGAAGGTCATGGTACATCTTATTGGCACCGGGGTGAATCGAGTATCGTGACTTATGGGATTCGTCTAAAATAAGGCTTCGCAAGTCCCCATAACTAGGCACCCAAATTATTCCAGCGAAATATCGGAGTTCGGTTTTTTTAACTTCAAATCGAGAGGTGAGGACATTCAAGTGTTCGAGAGAGATGTTTTCATCCTTGAGAGCCTCGTCTTGGGCTACACGAATTTGACTATTTAGGTTGGTGTGAATGGTGATGTTTAAAGCTCGAACACGAAGAGACACAGCTCTTTCTTTTTGACTCAAGGCATCGGCTACTACGTTTGCCTTTCCTGAATGGTAACGAAGCTCACAATCATAATCGTTTAAAGTTTCAATCTACCGTCATTGTCTCATGTTTAGTTGCTTTTGATCGAAGATGTGTTGAAGGCTTTTGTGATCGGCGAAGATGGTACTTTTGGTTCCATAAAGATAGTGTCTCCACATTTTAAGTGCAAAGACAACGGCTCCGAGTTCGAGATCATGTGTCGTATAGTTTCGTTCATGGATTTTCAATTGTCGAGAGGCATAAGCAATGACTTTCTTTCGTTGCATCAATACACACCCAAAACCATGTTTCGAGGCATCGCAGTATACAACAAAATCGTCATTGCCTTCGGGAAGTGACAAGATAGGAGCGGTGGTTAGCTTTGTTTTAAAGATTTGAAATGCGGATTCTTGTTCGGTCGCCCAAATGAATTTCTTTCCCTTGTGAGTTAACGCGGTTAGAGGACGAGCAACCAAAGAGAAATCCTTGATGAATCTATGATAGTATCCGGTGTAACACCCTATTTTTTTTTTAAGTCACAGCGGAAGTCCTGTTTATAAAATATGACACGTAATATACACGACACCTGTATTACATTACATTAATATTATATCAAATATTAGAAGTCCGTTACATATATAAAAACCATGTGTTACGTTAAGCAAAGACACTAATAACAAAAGACACGACATCAGAGTTTCGACTTGTCAAACATATCATCCCGCATCCCATCTTCACCCTGGTATCTAACATGCAATCGTACTAAACCTGCAAGGGTGGAAATGTGGGGGAATTAGCACAACTGCTAAGTGAATGGATCTATCTAACAGATAAAGTTTAAGCATCAATCAGCAACCACATAAAAGTATGCTAACGTCCTAACAGCATACAAACAAAGACAACGACAATACGAGGATCGGAGGCTTGTACGAGCACACGACTCCTAGTTGATCGGGCTAGAGTCTACCGATAGTCCTCGCTACTCGATTCACAGTATAGTCTTCCGGATGCAGGGGATGCGTCATTCAAACTATACTCCACAATCAGTAGCCTTAGGACCCAACCTCCCCAGGCTCGGTTGACCTCATACGAACTCTAACCTCTACAGGCCCGGTTAAGAGTCCCCAGCCTCCCCAGGCCCGGCTGGTGTCAAACACAGTGCACACATAAGATCATACAGTATCAACAACATGTAATAATTCACTAACATGTTAACCATTATCTAAACATGGCAATTATATATCTAATCATGGCAATCGGATATAATCACAGTCTAATAAAATAGAGTAAACAACAGTAGCGTGACTTGCTACTCAAACTCTATCCGGAGATAGACTCACTCACCGATCGCCAGCTTAACTCGGTAGTCTAATGTCACCGAGTCTTCTCCTTGTCAGTATCACCTGAGAACAAATACTGAACAAGTTAGTAAATCACGTCACATTTACTAACAATATTACACTATATATATATATATATATATATATATATATATATATATATATATATATATATATATATATATATATATATATATATATATATATATATATAGATAAAACACTACCACTTTATACGATATGCATATATAAATATATATAAACATGTATATACAGATCACGCCACATTTTAACATTATAACATTATACGCAATATATATATATATATATATATATATATATATATATATATATATATATATATATATATATATATATATATATATATACATATATATACACACACACACTTATATATACCCTAAACAAGTCAAAACGAGCAGGTCATGAGCCATACGGGCTATAAAACAACACACACGAACCACAAAACAAATGTACGGGCAAACAAGTTTCGGGCCACGTCAAGCAGTTGGCACCACGCGGGCGAATAACAGCAAAAGAGGGCTGTAACAGTAGCAAAAGAGGGATGCAAACAGCAGCTCCAGCTGAAAAATCGCAGCTGAAATAGTCCCGGGCAGCAGCAGAAAATAGTAGCAGCAGATACGCTGTTGTCCCCCTCGGTTTCACCCACAAAATCGAGTTTCGAGCAGTTTAGGACCAATTTAAATGTTAACAATTAAGCACAACATATATATGCAATAAGTATATAACAATCCATAAGCTTAAACCAACACTCTAGATCAAGATTCAAGCAAAGAAATGCATACCCATATAGTCACAACCCAAATCTAAAACTAACAAATGGGTTATGAGTTCAAATGGGCAATCTAACCACTTAAATATTCACAAACAATACAAACGGGTCGGGTTAAACACCTATATGCACATCAAATGTATATCCGCTTATAAACATGTTTATATAATTTCAACATCTAAATCAAATACTAAATGGCATAACATACTACTTAAATTTACACGAACGGGTCGAGGTCCAAACAATTAAATTAAACCGTCCCGTATACCGAAAAACGACAACCACCGCTACTGGCAGCCAACCACCACCGATGGCCGCCAGCTGCAGCCGGCAGCGGCGGTCAACCGCCGGAAAAGAAGCAGCAACAGCAGCGAATCACTGCTGTCCACCCATGGTGCATCTCCAATTTTTGCTATTTCTTGCACTTTCAAGCGATAATCTAGTCCACGATAAATACCAACAATTACACTTAGCATAAATCAAGCACTTTCATCACTAATTTCAAAGATTCAAGCATCAATTCAACCATATAATTAACATTTATAAAAAAACTAACAAGAACCTCAAAATAAACAAGGATATAAACACAAATTGAAGACAAACCTTTACTAGATGTTAAAAGAAGCAAGAAACCATGAATGAAGCTTCCAATTTTTTCATCACCATCACCATCTTCATAATTAAAAAGCTAGGGTTTTATGGTGGTGGTGGGTTTGGGTCGTGACAGAAAACGAGAGGGAGAGAGAGGAGGACCACCACAAATTTGAGCTTGTAATTTAATCTTCATCTTTCAATCTTCAATTAATCAAAACTAGAGTTTATGGATGTGTTTGTGTGTGTGTCGATTGAAACAAGGGAAGGGGAAACCAAAAAAACACGTACATTACCAAAATAAAACAAGGGGCGGTTTTTTTTTTGCTCTTAAATGGGGATTAAGTCTCATTCCTGATAAAACACGGGTATTTATCTGTTTTCAGAAACGCAACGTACCTCTTTCGAGAGCCCAAACGGAGTCCAAATTTAATAAATAAATAAGTTCTGTGACCCTGGTCACAAAACGAACCCATTGGACTAATAATTAATTAAAACACTTAATAATTAATTAATTCACAAAAAATACACTTTAGAAACGCAGAACGGACAAGAAGGGCAAAAAGGTAAATTACAACTAGGCCCGTTATCAGTATGTTACAAATCTACCCTCCTTTAAAGAGATTCCGTCCTCGGAATCTAGTCAATCAAGGTTAACAAAGGTCATGGGTACTATAAACCATCACAACGGGTACAACTAGACCTAAGTCATAACATGTCTTACGGTCATACGCCTTACAAAACTCTGTCCATACTCGTAGGTCAAAAGCTAACTCACTAGTCCAAAGTGAAACACACCGTCTACTAAGACTATCGCCAAACGGTCAAGACTCGCTATACGTTGATCTGCAAGTTTACTTACATTACACGATATATGAATCGTTTCCTCACACTTTGGTCTAGACTACAGTCTTCACCACCTGCAAAAGTAATTCAATGGTCAAATCTCGCCGCTAACTAATAACTGAACAAGTCTAATTTCGTCCGAATCCCAAACTTGATCTGTCATCAATCTTACGAATTACCACAAAAATTCCACCTCAAGTCTAGGAAACACCCTAACCTCTCGAGTCACCACTAACGACCCACTACATGATATCTATCAATCATAATTTGGGGTTATCCCCGGGTCACGTTCATCGAATTTCTCATATCAACTCAGTCTAAAACACTGATTAATGGCTATCATTTACCTTAGAACACACAAACTAAGATAATTTCATCACTACAATATCGCTAAGTTAACTCGGATTACACTAAATTACCCAAACTCCGTAAATTAATACCTGTTTCAATCCTGATATTCAAGAATTTTGTTGAATTTCGCTTATCCGAGTCAATATTCACTCAATTATTCAATGACTAGTTTGCATTTCTGGTCCACTCATCCATTGTAGAAACGCTTACCAACACAGTCCAAGTCAAATCTAATCACTAAATCACGAATCCCAAGTATAGAATAACCACCATCCCATACCGGAAGTAATTATCTACCGGTTAGTTTCCTCAAATAACCTTAATTCATCTGTTCGGTATCGCTAAAGTTACTCTTCAAAGGTCGTGACTAGGTTAAGATTCCATCTAAATCCTCAATCAAAACCTATTAAATCTATAACTTACACTAAGTATAGGTACATTACCTTCGTCGGTACCAAATCATCAAAGTCAACCTTTGGTCAAAATCCTCCGAAACTCAAAACAGAATATTAATCACTACATCTCCTCCGACTCCCGAAACTACTGTATGAATTACCATGATGTATTCCAGTTGGCCAGGCGTAATACATCATCCCAAATCATACCTTTATTTTGGGTACTTCGGAGCAAGACCCTAGTTGAATTCGTCAATCCATTGCGGTCAAATTTCTTTGAACACTGACAGTTATAATCCACTAATAACAAATATATTCTAAACTCAGGGTTTCTAAATTTGTTATCCAATTACATCAATCTTGGCACATTTTCACTATTCAAATGTACCTAACTAATCCTTCTTTCGCCACACACTAATAAATTCCAACACTTCTCTCTAAATCCTCTACAGTTACAATATCCCCTGAACATGGTATTATCAACTTACATCGATTCATCCTTAAGTGATACTAATCACGACTTCACTCACAGTCGGTCACTCACCCTAGTCTTAGGGTCAACTCACACCCAAAACTCAATCCTCGGTCATGTAAAAATCCATCTCTACTCACCCAAGAGACCAATACAAGGAAACAGTCTGCACTTATGTTTTAAAGACCACACGCAAGGTCACGTCTGGCCAATGAAGGAAAATAGTTTCTTAGAGCAACCCTATGGGTCCTACACAACAAGTCCAGTCATACAAGGATACTACTGGTCCAGTCACATCTACTGGTTCTGTCACTGTCTATTAAGCATACAGACTATGTCTCAAAAGGCCACTAACTAAGGCTCAAGTCTATGGTCAAGACATAAGGGGACTACAACCCTAAAACAGTCCCTACGGGTCACTGCGTGTATCCCGACGGTCATTAGTCAATGGTATGGAAAAAGACTTCCTACATGTCTTGATTCCCACCAACTCTTCTGGCATAGCAACATAAACTAAGTCTGGACTAATAGGCCAATCGCATTCAGGATAACTATCCAATAAATAAAGAATGGCACTATTACAACAATACAAACACGTCACGTCAACAGGTTGCACACATTACAAATAACATGTCTCAACTAGCATGGCAACCTATTACAATACTTAAGCCACTATGCACTACTAAACAGGAAACTAGTCTAAGGCCATCTAAACAGTTTTCACTATATCACACAACAATTGTCTAGCACACGTTTCCACATTGACGACTTACTATATGCAACTACATATTACCAACTGTAATAATAAAAATTACAAAAATGTAATAAACACGTACCGTCAGTCGAGTCTGTCATATGTATTACTAGCCTCTGACACATCTGGTGTGCTCTAACTGTATCCACTGTGGGTTTCCTTCTCTCTGGTCCGACCACAAGATCAGAAGATTACCTGACTGAAGAAATCTGTGCCCCAGACCCTGCCCCAGAACTCCACCTCTGATCTGCTGAACACCGAAATGCTCCGCGTCCCATACGCTGATCCATCCATCCAAAACTACCTCTGAAGGGTAATAACTGAACTTTCTAATTTATCTTACTACAACTCACCTATTTCGCCATCAAAAGATTCATATCGTGAAGTAGGGTGACCCATACCCATCACACCCTACTCCTCACATAGAACCCGTAGCTTCCCATCTTGGTCCTTCTACTGGGTTAAATCCATAAGAGTTCCTTAATTACTGAATGATTTCAACCCGAAATACCGAAGGGGTCAACTACCCACCAACTGTCCAACTGAACCACCTTTTCCCGTATTATTATTACTATTTTATTATTTATTTGTTATTTATTTATTTTTACCCTCTGCAGTTTTACCTAAAGTAAAACTGAACACCCGCCCAACACTTTCTAACCGTCTAACCCAAAGGTACATACTTGTGTCCACCTGCACTTACTATTCTAACTCATATTTAACTCATATTACCTGACCGGAATCCCTTGGTAACTGACCTTACAACCCAGACATCATTCTTTACAACCCTGACATCTGTTTCTGAGATTCTTTACCTAATACACATATGTATTATGAAGCTCTGAGTGTTCCAGGGGCGTTCGGGGTCACAGCGTCACCGTCACTATCAACCATACCTGTACTACACAACATCTCACACCAAAGCTTAGTATAACATTGGTTAGCAACTAACAACTAACGCCGTTATACCTATCTCATTCACTTAACCCATCCCCCAAGATATGTTTGACTCGACACACGATTTGGGAACACGTCACTTCCGTAAACACGCTGCCAAATCTACGCTCTGATACCACAATTGTAACACCCTATTTTTTTTAAGTCACAGCGGAAGTCCTGTTTATAAAATATGACACGTAATATACACAACACCTGTATTACATTACATTAATATTATATCAAATATTAGAAGTCCGTTACATATATAAAAACCACGTGTTACGTTAAGCAAAGATACTAATAACAAAAGACACGACATCAGAGTTTCGACTTGTCAAACATATCATCCCGCATCCCATCTTCACCCTGGTATCTAACATGCAATCGTACTGAACCTGCAAGGGTGGAAATGTGGGGGAATTAGCACAACTGCTAAGTGAATGGATCTATCTAACAGATAAAGTTTAAGCATCAATCAGCAACCACATAAAAGTATGCTAACGTCCTAACAGCATACAAACAAAGACAACGACAATACGAGGATCGGCGGCTTGTACGAGCACACGACTCCTAGTTGATCGGGCTAGAGTCTACCGATAGTCCTCGCTACTCGATTCACAGTATAGTCGTCCGGATGCAGGGGATGCGTCATTCAAACTATACTCCACAATCAGTAGCCTTAGGACCCAACCTCCCCAGGCTCGGTTGACCTCATACGAACTCTAACCTCTACAGGCCCGGTTAAGAGTCCCCAGCCTCCCCAGGCCCGGCTGGTGTCAAACACAGTGTACACATAAGATCATACAGTATCAACAACATGTAATAATTCACTAACATGTTAATCATTATCTAAACATGGCAATTATATATCTAATCATGGCAATCGGATATAATCACAGTCTAATAAAATAGAGTAAACGACAGTAGCGTGACTTGCTACTCAAACTCTATCCGGAGATAGACTCACTCACCGATCGCCAGCTTAACTCGGTAGTCTAATGTCACCGAGTCTTCTCCTTGTCAGTATCACCTGAGAACAAATACTGAACAAGTTAGTAAATCACGTCACATTTACTAACAATATTACACTATATATATATATATATATATATATATATATATATATATATATATATATATATATATATATAAATATAGATAAAACACTACCACTTTATACGATATGCATATATAAATATATATAAACATGTATATACAGATCACGCCACATTTTAACATTATAACATTATACGCAATATATATATATATATATATATATATATATATATATATACACACTTATATATACCCTAAACATGTTAAAACGAGCAGGTCATGAGCCATACGGGCGATAAAACAACACACATGAACCACAAAACAAAGGTATGGGCAAACAAGTTTCGGGCCACGTCAAGCCGTTGGCACCACGCGGGCGAATAACAGCAAAAGAGGGCTGCAATAGCAGCAAAAGAGGGCTGCAAACAGCAGCTCCAGCTGAAAAATTGCAGCTGAAACAGGCCCGGGCAGCAGCAGAAAACAGTAGCAGCAGCTACGTTGTTGTCCCCCTCGGTTTCACCCACAAAATCGAGTTTCGAGCAGTTTAGGACCAATTTAAATGTTAACAATTAAGCACAACATAGATATGCAATAAGTATATAACAATCCACAAGCTTAAACCAACACTCTAGATCAAGATTCAAGCAAAGAAATGCATACCCATATAGTCACAACCCAAATCTAAAACTAACAAATGGGTTATGAGTTCAAATGGGCAATCTAACCACTTAAATATTCACAAACAATACAAACAGGTCGGGTTAAACACCTATATGCACATCAAATGTATATCCGCTTATAAACATTTTTATATAATTTCAACATCTAAATCAAATACTAAATGGCATAACATACTACTTAAATTTACACGAATGGGTCGAGGTCCAAACAATTAAATTAAACCGTCCCGTATACCGAAAAACGACAACCACCGCTACCGGCCGCCAACCACCACCGATGGCCGCCAGCTGCAGCAGGCAGCGGCGGTCAACCGCCGGAAAAGAAGCAGCAACAGCAGCGAATCACTACTGTCCACCCATGGTGCATCTCCAATTTTTGCTATTTCTTGCACTTTCAAGCGATAATCTAGTCCACGATAAATACCAACAATTACACTATCATAATCTAGCATAAATCAAGCACTTTCATCACTAATTTCAAAGATTCAAGCATCAATTCAACCATATAATTAACATTTATAAAAAAACTAACAAGAACCTCAAAATAAACAAGGATATAAACACAAATTGAAGACAAACCTTTACTAGATGTTAAAAGAAGCAAGAAACCATTAATGAAGCTTCCAATTTTTTCATCACCATCACCATCTTCATAATTAAAAAGCTAGGGTTTTATGGTGGTGGTGGGTTTGGGTCGTGACAGAAAACGAGAGGGAGAGAGAGGAGGACCACCACAAATTTGAGCTTGTAATTTAATCTTCATCTTTCAATCTTCAATTAATCAAAACTAGAGTTTATGGATGTGTTTGTGTGTGTGTCGATTGAAACAAGGGAAGGGGAAACCAAAAAAACACGTACAGTACCAAAATAAAACAAGGGGCGGTTTTTTTTTGCTCTTAAATGGGGTTTAAATCTCATTCCTGATAAAACACGGGTATTTATCTGTTTTTAGAAACGCAACGTACCTCTTTCGAGAGTCCAAACGGAGTCCAAATTTAATAAATAAATAACTTCTGTGACCCTGGTCACAAAACAAACCCATTGGACTAATAATTAATTAAAACACTTAATAATTAATTAATTCACAAAAAATACACTTTAGAAACGCAGAACGAACAAGAAGGGCAAAAAGGTAAATTACAACTAGGCCCGTTATCAGTATGTTACATCCAGCGAGACCCAAAAATTGACGAATGTGAGTAGGAGTAGTAGGAGTCTCCCATTTACTAATGGCTTCGATTTTCGTTGGATCGACTTTAATACCTTGATCACTTACAACATGACCAAGAAATTGAACTTCCTTCAACCAAAATTCACACTTGGAGAATTTGGCATATAGTCGTTCTTGTCTCAAGAGTTCGAGCACAAGTCGAAGATGTTGTTCGTGCTCTTCTTCGCTTTTAGAATAGACCAAGATGTCATCGATGAACACAATGACGAATTTATCGAGATACGGTTTGCACACGTGGTTCATAAGGTCCATGAACACCGCCGGTGCATTAGTGAGACCAAATGGCATGACAAGGAATTCATAACTACCATAACGAGTTCGGAAAGCGGTTTTGGAGACATCTTCCCCCTTAACCCTTAATTGATGATAACCCGAACGGAGATCGATTTTTGAATATATACGTGATCCTTGTAATTGATCAAAGAGGTCATCGATGCGCAGAAGAGGATATCAGTTCTCAACCCTCAATTTGTTTAGTTCACGATAGTCAATGCACATTCGTAGGGATCCATCTTTCTTCTTAACGAATAAAATCGGAGCGTCCCAAGGTGAATGGCTAGGTTGGATAAAACCACAATCAAGTAGTTCTTGGATTTGACTTTCCAATTCTTGCATTTCGGATGGAGTGAGTCTATATGGTGCACGTGCTACGGGTGCGGCTCCCGAAACAAGATCGATTTGGAATTCAACCAGTTGATGAGATGGAAGACCCGGCAATTCGTCGAGAAATACATCGGGAAAGTCACTAACAATTGGCACATCATCGATATGCTTCTCATCGGACTCGACTTTCTTAACATGGGCAAGGATTGCAAAACAACCCTTACGGAGTAGTTTTCTAACTTTAAGGCACGAAACAAGGTTGAGTCCAGTGCAACTCTTATCACCATAAACATTCAAGGGTTCACCATTCTCGATAGGAATTCGGATTGCGTTAAGATCACAAAGGATGTGAGATTTTGTTTTGGCTAACCAATTCATACCGATTATTATATCGAAGCTTCCTAGTTCCATGGGTATCAAGTCAATTTCAAACTCATTACCCAAAATATTTAACGTACACCCCCGGTAATATGTGTCGGCACTCAATAGTTTCCCGTTGGCCACTTTAATGGTATAAGTGGTATCTAGTGGGAGTGGTGGAGTGATAAAATAATGAATTAAAGTCTTGGATACAAAGCATTTATCGGCACCCGAATCGAATAAACAAGTAACATAAGTGTTGTTGAGAAGAAACGTACCCGTGACTAATTCATTGTCACCTCGGGCTTCCTCGGTGTTGATGTTGAAAGCTCGGCCGCACGTATTGGTGTTATCTTTCTTCTTCGGGCATGCATTTCTATAATGGCCCGTTTGGCCACATTCGTAACAAGTGCCCGTTTTTGGTGCATTGGGCCCCTTTCGAGCGATGGGGGCGACACTTTTATATTCGTTGGCCTTATGACCAACTCCTTAGCACCGATGGCAAATTAGCTTGCCACATTCACCAAAGTGGTGCTTGTTGCATTTGTTGCAAAGAGGTAGGTTTCCGGCATAACCTTTCTTGCCGTCGGAGGTGTAAGGCTTCTTGGCAAAGTTGTTGTTGCTTGATTGGGGGGCTTCCCATTTTCTTTTGTTGTTACCTGACTTATCCTCGGCTTTAGGTGCCGGCACTATAATTTCGTCCACCGTTTCTATCAACTTGCAGGTCATGTTCAAAGCTTCTTGATGATTAGTGGGTTTGGATGACATTACCCCGTGTTTGATGCTCTTTGGGAGACCATCCATGTAAAGTTCAACCCTTAAAGCTTCGGGGTTCACAAGGTTTGGGCACATCAAGGCTAGTTCGAAAAATCGTTGATTATAAGCCTTGAGATCGTTTCCGACCGCCTTCAAAGTTCTTAGCTCTTGTTCGAGCCTTCGGGTTTCTTCACGAGGGAAATATTCGATGATCATCTTTTCCCTTAAGTCGGCTCAAGAGAGGGCGTGAGATTCATCGGTACCCACCGATTGTACATAGGTGTTCCACCATGTGAGGGCGACACCGGCGAAAGTGTGAGTGGAGTATTTGACCTTATCTTGGTCCCGACAACCGCTTATGCTAAAAATGGCTTCCGTTTTCTCAAACCATCGGGTGAACACAACCGGTCCTCCGGTTCCATCAAAAGTGTGAGGTTTGCACCCCATGAACGCTTTATAGGAGCACCCTTCGCTTGAGTTACCGGCTCCTTGATTGTTGTTGTTGTGGTTGTTGTTATTGTTGTTGTTGGAGGAGTGACCGGCCATGACCGCATCCACGGCGGTGGCTATCATTCATTGTAGAGCTTATTCGGGAGTCTCATGGTGTGGCACACGACGAGGAGGCATTGTTCCTTCAAAACACAAGAATACCGTTGATTAGTATTTTCAATAATACTAGTCATGATATGGAATTAGGATAGAGAGAAAAAATTTCCTTGACTCGCCTTAAATTCTTTATGCCAAAATGTCGGAACGTTCATATGAGTCACCGTAATATAATCCCGGAAATTATATTACCCTAATTCATATGTGCATTCGACATTATTTCACTAAGTCAAGGTGGCGTGTCAATCAAATTAAACAACGTGAGATTAAGAAGAAATAAGAGTAGATATGAGTAGAAACGTTCGAGTATAAATGCACAAGTAGTCAAGTAATTCCTTGTAACGACCCGGAAATTTCCGACCAAATTTAAACCTTAAACTTTATATGTTTCCGACACGATAAGCAAAAACCTGTAATGTTGAGTCTGGAAAGTTTCAAAATCTTTATTCATGTAATCAAGATACCCTTTGACCATACCCGATGATTCACGAACATTTATGTGTAGATAAATATGTAAATAAAAATAAGTGTGTATATAATATTTTGAATTAAAAAGTACACTTAATTAAATTGAAGTTAAAAATGAAATAATTAAGTTACTAATATATGTATCATAATATACTTATTATTAGTTTAGTTATTATTATTATTATTAGAAAATAATACAATTTATCAATGCTATCATTAATCATATTTGTTGTATCAATTTTATGATTTTGGTATCATTATTATTTATTATTAATGCTATTATTATTACAATAATTATTATTATTATTATTAATATTTTCTATTATCAGTATTTTCTATAACACTTTATTATTTGATACTAATATTAGGATTTATTCCTTTATTATTATTAGTAGATTTAATTTAATATTTATTAGTAATATTTATAATTTTAATTAATAAATCGGATAGATACAAATGTATTGTAAATCAAAAACAGGAAACTAGTACAAATTGGTTATTAATCACTATCTGATTTCCCTTTATTTATTTGTTTAATTTATTTTTTTTGTCTGTTCTATTTGTATCGAATATATCTGTACTATCTGTCAACCTCTTCTATTTCTATAAAGATAGCCGACTGATTCTGTGAAGGGAACTGAAACTCATTTACACCACCACCCTCACCATATGATCACCATCTCGCCACCTTCTCTCTTTCTTCTCTCTTGTTAAAATCTTCATAACCGCCATCACTGTTGCTGCACCTGCTATTTTCTTCTGTTTTCATGTCGTGAGCAACCACCATAAACCTCCATCACGAACCACCCTCTTCACCTTGCACCGTCGATTACCACCCTCACCTCACCACCTTCTTTGATCACCACCTTCACCTTAAACCACCATATGATCATCATCCTTTATTTCGAAAACCCTACAACTTTCCTCTCAAACAACCATCGATAACTAACCATAGAAACACAACAACCATGATCACTTTAATCACCACCTTGTACCACTTCTCTTCGTGAACATCAAACCACTACCGTCTTAATGTTTTCTGTTTTCGTTCAGACTCCCATCCACCACTGCCACTTTCTTTCTTTCTTCCCCCTATCTGCAAACCCGAAACAACCATTTCCATAACCTGTAATTGTACTCGCTACTAGACGAACGCCCCTACTTCTGTCTCACCTTGAAACCTCCTATCACCACCTTTAGTTAATGAATAAACACCTTCGAATCAAAATCACAACTATCCTACAAACCGCCATGGTCACACTCCATCGCCACCGGTCACCCATAGCCACCATAAACCAATTATTGCTTCTGTTTTTGGGTCTGGTTCCAAACGAAAAACCACTTACAAGTTGATGCAGCTTCTGCTCGATTATGAAATGAGAACTCACCTCTATTTCTACTTTCTTCGGACAAATCGCATATCACCTATTTGTTTCTACAAACCGTAAAACAACCAAACCCCTTTTTATATATAAAAGATTGTTCAATGAAATGGGATGCTTTATAAAATACTTTATAAAAAAAAGGGTGTCGCTACAAGCTGCAAGTGGACAAACTCGTGCATAATGGTTGACAGATACCAAACATAATACCCCACCATTCCATCGGTGGGATTAAAATATGAATACATTAGTAGTCCTTTAAAATTCAATGATATGGAGCCGAATTCCATTTTAAATTATGGGCCGAGTTCCGTTTGATTAATGGGCTGCTGAGATCCAGTTTCTAATGGGCCGAGTTTCTTTCCCTGATTGGGCATAAATGAAGATGAAGGGGAAAACGAGTTATATGGGTTAACTATATTTAGTATGTAAATTAAATCAGAAATTTGGTAGTAGACGAGTGGTTGGACGTGTGTTGAAAACCTAGAGGTCACAGGTTCAATCCTGGCCTGGTGCATTTTTATATTTTTTTAGTAAAATAAAGAAGATGAAGGATAACAGGAATGGAATAAATATAAAGGGGTTACGTATAATTCTGAAAAATAGAAATAGTATTACGGTAAAGGGTGTTAGCTGGTGTACAAGAGGTCCCGAGTTCGAGCCCCGTCACGGGCACTTCTTTTTCGATAAGCTTTTTAAAGGGTATATACACTTTTAATTTAATTATTATTATTATTATTATTATTATTATTATTATTTTTAGCAATCATTAATAACTATCACAGACATTAAAATTTATATTTTACAAGTATTATTATTAATATCATGATTTTTATCATTAATAGGATTATTATAAACATATGTATATTATTCACGTTATTATCGTTATCATTTTGTTACTTGTATTATCAGAATTAATAAAGTTATTATTATTATTACGATTAAATCCTTATTTTCAAAACTATCATTTTAACGAATAACTATATATAACATATAAACCGAGATATACTATAAGCATACGTTTTAATTAAAGTATAGTATAAATCTATAAAACCATCAATATATATAAATAAATGAAATTATATGATATCCATTACATGTTTTAATAGATATATAAATGATATAGGTTCGTGAATCCGAGGCCAACCTTATACGTGTTCAGTGATGTTATATGTATTTTTACTACAAAATACAGTATGGTGAGTATATAGTCCCCTTTTAAACTTTAAATATTTTGGGATGAGAATACATGCATTTTATGAATTACGTTATGGACACAAGTGATAAAACTAAATTCTCGGTTGAGTTGTACCATGGCATATTTCTTTATACTTGGTAACTGCAAATTACGTGAGGAGCATAAACGCGAATCCTGTTGATATATCTATCGGGCTGACATCCCCAACCGGGTTGGACGACCAGCATTTAACGGTTGCTGAAACAACCCAACCCGTACTCCGTACGATAATTTTTTTTTTTATAATACACATTTACGCGCCAATTAAATATGTAGACCAAATCACAAGTTCCGTTAAACCATACAACCATTACCAATGTTTACAAAAGGGCACAAAGGCCATTAGTTAAGTAAATATAAGTTTGACTGAATACAATGATAGTTTATAAACCAAACGACCCAACGAGCATGGTTTGGGACTAAACTACCCAAAAGGTGGTCAACTTCCAAAAGCTCCTACAAGCACATCATCAAGGACATCTAGTGTCCGACAATCCCCTTCCCTTTATCCTCGCCTGCAACTAAAAAGATAAACAACGAGAGGGGTAAGCTAACGCTTAGTGAATGCAATAATTATACATGATCATATATAACCTACTTACTTGCATACACTTACACAATACCACATACAAGCTAGCAACTCAACCAACACGAAATCCATCATGCATAAACTACTATCCACGTTCCACATCAAGCTAGCAATAGTATTAGCATATAGTTCACAATATAATATGCTAAGTACAATTCGCACAACCATGGTTAACCAAGTATACAAGAGAACGGTACATGAAGGTCCGTTGGAGTTCATAACATCCACTAGTGTTACTTATACACCGCGTAATCACTAGTCCCCCGGGTGATGTCTTAAACACCGCGACTAACTCACCCTTACACAATGTGGCGTCTTAAACACCGCGACGAATCCACACTTCATTCAATACAATGAGTGGTGTCTTGATCACCGCGACACTTCCACTCTCATGACATTGTGGTGTCTTAAACACCGCGACAATTCCACAAGTCAATTACACAATGAGTAGTGTCTTAAGCACCGCGACAATACTACTCGTCACCTAAAATGTGGTGTCTTGAACACCGCGACACTTCCACATTCATACCACACAAATAAATACATTATATACGTTCACGCATAATTATTCCACTCACCTTGACACAAGGATGATGAATATTCGCTTCCAAACTCAAAGCCAAGTACCTAATACATTAAGTACCAATTCAATACATAAACTAGTGGAATTAACCACATTACAATTACTTGGGCATTTAATGACTCAATTCGCATTAAATGACCCAACTACATCACAACCGCCCTCTTAATGGCCAAGACTCGACTTTAGTTACCAACATTAGTGCATTAAAGTCTACTAGCCTCAATTGACATCCACCTAGGGTAATTTACACCCATTTTACCCAAACTAGGTCAACTAGTACATTCTTGACCCATTTTGACACTTTCACATCCAAACTAGTCAAACATAACCCAAATGACATCTCTTTTAATTTTAACAAATGTTTAATGCTTTTAATATCATTAACACTTTCAACTCACAATTACAAGGCCAAAATCCTAGATTATGGCCATTAGGGTTTCATTACAACAACCTAACCCAAATTCACCCATTTTACTCCCAAATGGGTCATACAAGCTTCTATTAACCAAAACCCTAGCCATAATCAATTAAAACTCGAAACTTAGAGTTAGAACTTACCGAGACTATCACCACGTAGCTAGAGTCACAAGGAACAACTTTAATACTTGCTCCAAAGATCAACCCTAAATCCTTCCTCTCTCAATCTCACTTTGAATCCAAATGGGTGTTAGAGTTTTGGGAGAGAAATTGAAAGAAAATGAAAAAGGAAAATGGAATAAATGAACTAGTGGACCAGATTTAATGCACCCATCTGATCTATACGTCCATTTACCATTTTGCCCCTCAAAATCTCTTAATTTAACCTAAAACCGGAACCTGGCCAGCAGGCCTGCCACGGCGCGGCACTAAACGTCGCGGCGCGACGAAACACATGAAAAACAGCACCCTTTAATCCAAGTTCTGATCAAATCTTTGCTTGATGTGTCGCGTCGCGGAGCCCTGTATCGCGGCGCGACAATTGCCTGGAACTGGTGCCCTCGACTAGCTAATCAATTTTCCAAGGTTTCCATAACTAATAACCCAAACGCTCACTTTAATACACATACTAACCCCAACCTTGAGTCTCACACGACTCAATGCCATCGTGACACGTAGGTAAACACGTTCGCGTATGCATTCAACATTTATAATATACACATTCTCAAGTAACTAACATGTTAGCTAACTTAGCCACATAATGAGCAAGTTATAGACGTATAATTGATTAGGTGTGTACCTTTAAGCGTGTACGGAAAAGCGGGGTGTTACAACTCTCCCCCACTTAGATCGGAGCGCGTCCTCGCGATCCAAGCCGCATGACAAGCCGGAAGATAAGCCAAAACAAACTCTTCAGATTCCCATGTAAACTCGGAACCCTTTCGATGTCGCCATTGCACTTTGAAGGTTCTAACTTCCTTGTTCCGCAACATCTTAACTTTTTCATCAAGGATTGCAACCGGTTCTTCCGCATACTCTAACTTGTTATTCAAAGTAATCTCATCCAATGGCACCCAAGTCGAGTCATCCACAAGACACTTGCGAAGATGGGAAACATGGAACGTATTATGAATTCCCGCAAGTTCTTCGGGTAACTCTAATCGATAAGCAACCTCACCAACACGTGCCAATACCTTGAAAGGACCAATAAACCGAGGAGCTAACTTTCCTCGCTTTCTAAACCGAATCACACCTTCCATGGAGAAACCTTAAGCATCACCATATCACCTTCTTGAAACTCAATCGTTCTTCTACCTTTATCGGCATAAGACTTTTGTCTATCTTGCGCCGCTTTAAGTCGAGCCCGAATCATTTCAATTTTACTATTCGTCTCCAAAACCAAATCGGAACTTCCGATTTCTCGTTGACCCACTTCTCCTCAACAAATGGGAGTTCGACATCTATGCCCATAGAGCATCTCGTATGGTGGCATCCCAATACTAGCGTGGTAACTATTATTGTATGAGAATTCCACCAAGGGTAAGTGCTCGTCCCAACTTCCACCAAAATCAATAATACACGCCCTCAACATATCCTCTAGCGTTTGGTTAGTACGCTCGGTTTGACCGTCCGTTTGAGGATGATACGCCGTGCTCATTTTTAATCGAGTACCCATATCTTCATGAAACTTGTTCCAAAATCGATATGTAAAGCGAGTATCTCGATCCGAAACAATAGATACCGGAACCCCATGTCTTGATATCACCTCCTTTATAAACAACTTAGCTAAAGTCTCCGATGATATCGTTTCCCGAATGGGAAGAAACAAGGCACTCTTCGTCAATCTATCAACAATCACCCAAATCGTATCGTATTGGGTTCGCGCCGTCTTCGGTAACTTGGTAATAAAGTCCATGGTAATGTACTCCCATTTCCATTTCGGGACTTCCAATGGTTGTAACTTACCGTAAGGCTTTTGGTGTTCGGCTTTGACTTGCAAGCACGTGACGCATTGTTCAACATACTTAACCACATCACGTTTCATGCCGGGCCACCAATAATCTTTCTTCAAATCATAGTACACTTTCGTTGCACCCGGATGAATGAAATACTTGGACTTATGTGCTTCATCAAGTAGCATTCGCCGGTAATCCCCCATCTTGGGTACCCACACCCTTCCTTGAAAGGACAACAAGCCACGCGAGCCCATTGTAATGAACTCCGATTGGCCAACGATTCGTTCCGTGTGCTTATTGTGAACATAAGCCTCTATTTGATCTTCACCCATCTTTTCAAGAAAGTCATTAGTGATAATCAAACGTAACGATCCCACCTTTATCGCCGGATGTGTACTCTTTCGACTCAAGGCGTCCGCAACAACGTTCGCCTTACCCGGATGATAAAGTATCACGCAATCATAATCTTTCACTACATCCATCCACCTACGTTGACCATAATTCAAATCTCGTTGAGTAAAGAGATGTTTCAAATTCTTGTGATTCGAATATATCGTACACTTGACACCATACAAGTAATGGCGCCAAATTTTCAACGCATGCACAACCGCCGCCATCTCTAAATCATGAGTCGGGTACCTCGTCTCGTGTTCTTTTAATTGTCGAGAGGCATAAGCGATGACTTTACCTCTTTGCATCAGAACACACCCGAGTCCATTCAACGAAGCATCACAATAAACCACCATGTCTTCAATCCCTTCCGGTAACACCAACACCGGAGCTTGACATAACTTCTCTTTCAACAATTGAAAGGCGACTTCTTGTTCATTTTCTCAATTAAATTTAACATTCTTCCTCGTCAACTTCGTCAAAGGAGAAGCAATCTTAGAAAAGTCTTGAATAAACTGACGATAATAACCGGCCAATCCGAGAAAACTTCGGATTTTCGTAGGCGTAGTCGGTCGACTCCAACTTTTCACCGTTTCGATCTTCCCCGGGTCTACCATAATACCTTCTTGATTCACAATATGACCAAGGAATTGAACTTCCCTTAGCCAAAATTCACATTTGGAGAACTTAGCATACAATTTCTCCCTTCGCAACGTCTTCAACACTTCACGTAAATGGTGTTCATGTTCCTTCAAACTCTTGGAATAAACGAGTATGTCATCAATGAACACGATTACCGACTTGTCCAACATAGGTTGGCACACTCTGTTCATTAAATCCATGAATGCCGCCGGTGCATTCGTGAGACCAAAAGGCATAACCACAAACTCATAATGCCCGTAACGCGTCCGAAAGGCCGTTTTCTCGATGTCTTCCTCACGGACCCGCACTTGATGATAGCCGGACCGTAAATCGATCTTAGAAAAATACGTGGCACCTTGGAGTTGATCAAATAAATCGTCGATCCGAGGTAATGGATAACGATTCTTGATCGTCACTTTATTCAACTCCCTATAGTCGATGCACATTCGCATGCTTCAATCTTTCTTTTTCACAAACAAAACCGGAGCACCCCACGGCGAGGAGCTTGGTCGAATGAAACCCTTCTCAAGCAACTCTTGGGTTTGATTAAGCAATTCTTGCATCTCCGTCGGCGCTAAACGATAAGGGGTTTTAGCAATGGGAGTAGCTCCCGGAACCAACTCAATGCGAAATTAGACTTGTCTTTCCTCCGGAACACCCGGTAATTCATCCGGAAAGACATCTTCAAATTCGTTAACCACCGGAATCTTACGAATAGGTGGTGGCTCATCACGAGTATCAACTACGTGAGCAAGATAAAACAAGGCACCGCTCTTGCGAAAACGTCGTGCCCTTGCATAAGTGCACAATGGTACGAGTCTTCTCCGTCTATCGCCATGAATAATCAACTCTCCCCCACTTGGGGTCCTAACACGAATGAACATATCATGGCATGCAATATCGGCTCTATAACGATCGAGCCAATCCATACCAACAACAATATCGAACTCACCCAAAGTCATCGGAATGAGGTCAATTTTAAACGTTTCGGTACCAAACACAACATCACAATTCTTACAAACATCAACCACTAGCGCCGTCTTGCCATCCGCTATTTCGACTTCAACCGGACGGCTCAACTTAACTAGCGGTTTATTTAACTTAGATACAAATCGAGGCGACACAAAAGACAAATTAGCACCGCTATCAAATAATATCTTGGCCGGTTTAGAGTTAACCAAGAAAGTACCTGAGACAACTTCGTTCGATTGTTTAGCTTCATCATTAGTCATCAAATAATTTCGACCCCGGCCCGTACCCGCCGCCTTCTCTAACCGCTTGACATGATCATTAACCAACTCGGGACACTCGGTCTTCTTGTGTCCTTCCTTCCCACAATTGTAACAAGTGAATTTTGTAGTAGAAGATGGTTTGGTGCAATCACGGGCCATATGTCCCCTTCGCCCACAATTATGACAAGAATAGGGGAAATCCCCCGAAGCACCTTTCTTCACACTCCCCACACTCTCGGAGCCTTTCTTAAACTTCTTGCTAGAAAAATTAGATTGACTAGTAGCTTCAAATTTTTTCTTGCCCAAGGTAAGGCTATTCTTCCTCCTCACAAGCGCCTCGAAACCCTTGGCCATGTTAAACAATTCGTCAAAGCTTTTCACCACATTCACACTTATCTTCTCTTGATAACTATCATTCAAGATCCGATAAAAATCTTCCTTTAACATCTTGTCGTTCCCGTCATACTCCGGGCAAAATTGAGTTTTAGACAAAAACACGGATTTGAGAGTGTTCAAGTCCATCGACCCTTGCCTCAAGGAACGTAACTCGTCCTTTAGCCTAGTGAGATCAGCCGAAGTTCGGTATTCTTCGAAAAATTCCACCTTAAACTCATCCCAAGAAAAGTCCATGCGTTGTTCTTCGCCATAGACTTGAATGTTTGCATCCCACCATAGCTTGGCATCACCTCTTAGCATGCTACAACCATACCTTGTCTTTTTATCGTTAGGGCACTCACATGTACGAAAAGCCCCCTCCATATCGGAGATAAACCGGGCACTCTTAAGTGGGTCCCGTTCACCATCAAAGGTAGGAGGTTGAGCATCCTTGAAGTTCTTAAAGAAAAAGTCTCGCCTCCCCACATTCTCTTCTTGAAGAACAATTTTAATTTGTTCCTTAACCATATCGACGACTTGTTCTTCAATAGTGTCTAGAAACATCTTCTTAATATCAACAAGAAAATCCGCCCTTTGGCGCTGAAAGATGGCCTCAACCTTGGCCGTGAACTCGGGGTCCTCGCTCGTGCCCCCATTATCGGTGTCGTGTCCGTTTCTCATCTTCATTCTATAAAACGGGAAAGATTAAACAACGAAACCAAAGACATGACACATATATACCATACCACCCCATCTCGCTCAACAATCGTCATACATCGCTCGTTTGACACGATTTGCACCCGTAGCAAGGGTAGCTAGTCATTGCTACACGAGCACGTCGCATTAACTTGCTAGTACATCGTCTATCTCGCTTGATGATTCCAACTACAACACAAAACAATGAGTGCATGGTTAGTTCATATAAACCTACGCACTACCATTCCCGATTCGACCCGAAGTCGTACAAGTCCCGCCTAAAAGCGCATACACATAAAAGTCTAAGTCTAGGCCCCTATCTCAAGTCGCCTAAATCCCTTAGACCATGCTCTGATACCACTTGAAACAACCCAACCCGTACTCCGTACGATAATTTTTTTTTTATAATACACATTTACGCGCCAATTAAATATGTAGACCAAATCACAAGTTCCATTAAACCATACAACCATTACCAATGTTTACAAAAGGGCACAAAGGCCATTAGTTAAGTAAATATAAGTTTGACCGAATACAATGATAGTTTATAAACCAAACGACCCAACGAGCATGGTTTGGGACTAAACTACCCAAAAGGTGGTCAACTTCCAAAAGCTCCTACAAGCACATCATCAAGGACATCTAGTGTCCGACAATCTCCTTCCCTTTATCCTCGCCTGCAACTAAAAAGATAAACAACGAGAGGGGTAAGCTAACGCTTAGTGAATGCAATAATTATACATGATCATATATAACCTACTTACTTGCATACACTTACACAATACCACATACAAGCTAGCAACTCAACCAACATGAAATCCATCATGCATAAACTACTATCCACGTTCCACATCAAGCTAGCAATAGTATTAGCATATAGTTCACAATATAATATGCTAAGTACAATTCACACAACCATGGTTAACCAAGTATACAAGAGAACGGTACATGAAGGTCCGTTGGAGTTCATAACATCCACTAGTGTTACTTATACACCGTGTAATCACTAGTCCCCCGGGTGATGTCTTAAAAACCGCAACTAACTCACCCTTACACAATGTGGCGTCTTAAACACCGCGACGAATCCACACTTCATTCAATACAATGAGTGGTGTCTTGATCACCGCGACACTTCCACTCTCATGACATTGTGGTGTCTTAAACACCGCGACAATTCCACAAGTCAATTACACAATGAGTAGTGTCTTAAGCACCGCGACAATACTACTCGTCACCTAAAATGTGGTGTCTTGAACACCGCGACACTTCCACATTCATACCACACAAATAAATACATTATATACGTTCACGCATAATTATTCCACTCACCTTGACACAAGGATGATGAATATTCGCTTCCAAACTCAAAGCCAAGTACCTAATACATTAAGTACCAATTCAATACATAAACTAGTGGAATTAACCACATTACAATTACTTGGGCATTTAATGACTCAATTCGCATTAAATGACCCAACTACATCACAACCGCCCTCTTAATGGCCAAGACTCGACTTTAGTTACCAACATTAGTGCATTAAAGTCTACTAGCCTCAATTGACATCCACCTAGGGTAATTTACACCCATTTTACCCAAACTAGGTCAACTAGTACATTCTTGACCCATTTTGACACTTTCACATCCAAACTAGTCAAACATAACCCAAATGACGTCTCTTTTAATTTTAACAAATGTTTAATGCTTTTAATATCATTAACACTTTCAACTCACAATTACAAGGCCAAAACCCTAGATTATGGCCATTAGGGTTTCATTACAACAACCTAACCCAAATTCACCCATTTTACTCCCAAATGGGTCATACAAGCTTCTATTAACCAAAACCCTAGCCATAATCAATTAAAACTCGAAACTTAGAGTTAGAACTTACCGAGACTATCACCACGTAGCTAGAGTCACAAGGAACAACTTTAATACTTGCTCCAAAGATCAACCCTAAATCCTTCCTCTCTCAATCTCACTTTGAATCCAAATGGGTGTTAGAGTTTTGGGAGAGAAATTGAAAGAAAATGAAAAAGGAAAATGGAATAAATGAACTAGTGGACCAGATTTAATGCACCCATCTGATCTATATGTCCATTTACCATTTTGCCCCTCAAAATCTCTTAATTTAACCTAAAACCGGAACCTGGCCAGCAGGCCTGCCGCGGCGCGGCACTAAATGTCGCGGCGCGACGAAACACATGAAAAACAGCACCCTTTAATCCAAGTTCTGATCAAATCTTTGCTTGATGTGTCGCGTCGCGGAGCCCTGTATCGCGGCGCGACAATTGCCTGGAACTGGTGCCCTCGACTAGCTAATCAATTTTCCAAGGTTTCCATAACTAATAACCCAAACGCTCACTTTAATACACATACTAACCCCAACCTTGAGTCTCACACGACTCAATGCCATCGTGACACGTAGGTAAACACGTTCGCGCATGCATTCAAAATTTATAATATACACATTCTCAAGTAACTAACATGTTAGCTAACTTAGCCACATAACGAGCAAGTTATAGACGTATAATTGATTAGGTGTGTACCTTTAAGCGTGTACGGAAAAGCGGGGTGTTACAGTTGCACAGTACTTCGTTCTCGTTACTACACTTGGTACGGTGTAGGGTTTATTTAAGAATATGCTGCGATGACTTTTAGTTAAGTATGGTTACCAAGTGCTCAACTGCTTTTCTATACACGAGAAGTGTATTATGTATAAACTTTAAATCTTGTGGTCCATAGTTATAATGCTGCTAGCATCAAACCTATATATCTCACCAACTTCATGTTGACTTTTTAAAGCATGTTATTCTCAGGTACGAATTAAGTCTTCCGCTGTGCATTTGCTCATATTAAAGACATTACTTGGAGTTGATCATCGCAATGGGATCAACTGTTGAAGACTTCGTCCGGGAGGATAAGGTCGAGGTCTTTACAGGTGGTATCAGAGCGGTGGTCTTAGTGAACCAGGCCTTGCATTAGTGTGTCTGACTAGTAGTTGTTAGGATACATTAGTGAGTCTGGACTTCGACCGTGTCTGCCTGTCAAAAAGTTTTGCTTATCATTCTAGTCGGAAATCATCTGCTTATCATCCTTAGGAATTACCTGCTCATCATTCTTAAGTCTAGACACGTCTTACTGCATTTAGTGCATCGATAGTGTATAGACAAAAAAAATTCATATCTTAGCGTATCTGATAATTCCTATCTTAGCGCATCTGTAGATTTGCCTGTCATATGCCGTAAGTTCCTCCGTAGTCTACAAAATCTTTAGTATTATATACATAGATATTCTATGAAGTTAGAATATCATCTTATATTCGAAAATCATTTCACGACGAAGATCCCTTCCACCTACCAAATTGCTCTCTTGGCTATAAACCTGAAGCGCTTACCGGCAAACCTGTTTGAGAAACCAATTTCTCTCCCCTTTTCCGAGTACCTCGTCAGGATTACATACTATCCTATATTTCATCCGCTCGCTCCAACCGCCAATCATCCCGATGTGCTAACAAAAGCTAACGAACTTCGCGCTCGCGTGACGACTTTGGAGAACAGGGTGTGAAAGTTACAAACACCAGCAGCAGCACCAGCAGCATAACCTGTACCATCATCATCAACGCCGACAGTACCCTTATCACCTCCAACCACAACCGCGTCGTAACTCTCAACATCACAATCTGTATCTCGAATATTAACATTACACGCCTCAATATCACCATCTGTACTTCGAGTATCAACTTCATCGATCTACATCGACTATCTTCGCTTTACGTATCATTCTACCTCATTTTTCCTCGTTCGACAAGGTGATTATGTAATTTCTAAAGTTTTAGAAATTATGTAATCTAGTATTAACGATAAATCAAATGAGTTTAATATCTTATTGACTCATTAAATCTATGATTACATCTGAAGAAAATATATATGCAAGTATATTTTCATAAAGATTGTAATTAAAAATTCCTTCGTACAAACTATTAATGATGAAAATATTTTGACGGGTGGGTAGTACCCGAGGAATATTTAGAATTCACATTAATAAGTTACACTGTACATTCTTCGAATCTGATTCAACGGTTATCTATTATCTTACTTACAACCACCGATATTCGTACCCGCTCACCCCAAAATAACCATTTCCATTTAAATTTCATATTTGGACTTTGACTTATCAGAATCCAACAAGTGGCATAATGAAGAAAACATTGGATATAATAAAAAAAAAATGTTAGAAACAAACGAATTAACTAATTGAATATTGTTAGGAATCCACGCTAACTGTTCCAAGCTAACTGTTCCCAGCTAACTGATTAACATTTAATTCTCGCAATTTTAATTTCTGCACTGTACATACTATCGGGACACATGTGCAACAATACGTCGGATTAATTCTGAGACAACACGTTGTATAATGGGTCATGATATATATTTATTTATTTTACGCACTTTAAATTACGGGACACGTATGCAAGGTTTCGACTTATCATATTGACCCATCTATATATATATTTTGGAACAACCATAGACACTCTATATGTGAAGGTGGGAGTTGGCTATACAGGGTCGGAGTTAATTCCAAAATATATATATGGTTTGAGTTGTGATCGACACTGAGACCGGTACACGGGTCACGATACGTATTAATTAATTATATATATATATATATATATATATATATATATATATATATATATATATATATATATATATATATATATATATATATATATATTATATTAAATATGTATATATTGAACTGTTAAACCCTTGGACCATTGAACTATTGAACGATTGAACTATTGGACTGCTAACGTTGGACAAGTAAAATGAATTAAAATATTGATTATAATATATGAAACTAAACTAATCTTCAAGTTTGCCACTTGATTCTATCTTAAACCTCATTCGTATCTTGACGATTACAATTCGCATTCACAACTTTTTATGATTCTTGAAAACACCTCGATCGGAAAGATGAACCAACCGCACTTCATCTACGGAAGAAAAGATTTGTGCACCTGAAAAACTCTCGAATCCAAATTCATAGTTTAACACATATCGTGTTGAATCCTATGTCATTTATTAGCAAAAACAACCCTACAATTTCTTTTCAGAAAGCTAATTTTGTGACAGCTCCACTTCGACTTCTTAGTGAGACTACTCCTATTATAATCTCGATATTTATACCATGTCCTTTCGCCGTCGTTACCGGAGAACCTTTTATATTTCACAACATCATCAGCAGACGTACCAGCAACTCGTTATCTCTTTGGCGAAATCCGCGATCAGTATTTTGAAAATCTCGTAGAAATTCTCCCAGTTATACCGAAAACGTCTATCCCTAAGAATTACATATTTCGAATGTGAAGTTTCTGAAAAACATCCTGGACTATGAAGTAGTTCTTGAAATGTTGACGAAGCAGCAAAAAAAACCGTAAACAACCTTAATAGTCAAAAGTTTACGATGAAATACAGTATGTTGGAAAAGCCCAGAAAAAGAGAAGTGTTGAAACTGAAAAACAGATTGAGCAAAGTATGAAGGAGGCCGTGGACAAATCATGAAAACTAAACCCGACTTCAAAGAATCCAAACGATTCAGTACCTGCTGAAACCGTTAGTAAGAACCCTACTCGATATTCTAAACCTTTTCGGATGATATTCTTCATCATCAACTTATCTTAGATATTATAAGATATCTTTATGCCTTCCGTTATACATATTCTCCATATTTCTGGAGATCTTTTCACAACTATTCCTATCTGCGATCATGTATCTCTCCGTAATATCTGCGTTATAAAATAAAAGAAACTGTGTTAGTTTCTAAATTCTGAAACTTTCGAAATTAAAATATGAATGTTTTGAAGTAGTGTTGGAAACTGATGCATGAATTAGTATAATATAATGAAACTTGATCAACTTCATTATATTACAGTAAGTCATGTTGAGTTTCTAATGGAATGTGATGATTCACAGTACCATCATTATATGTCATGTTACACGGCTCTTACATTCTATTCAATCTCCAAACATATTAGGAACATATCCTCTTGATAGTTCTATCTTTTCCAGGATATTCTGGTAATTTGGTAAATCAAAATTTTGCCATTACCATTTTTTTCTGAGAACATTAACTATGTTCATTTCGAATTTCATACCTACGAATTCCGGATAATTGCTCGCTTGACTGGAGGACGGGAAGAAGAAACGAAGGGACAAAGCCCCGAAACAGAAATTGGGGTATAAATCACAGCAAATAAAAGAAAGCATTAACTGTGGATGACAATGATTGTGGAAGACAGAAGTAGAGACATCGAAGTATAAGGGAAGATATAAAACCCAATAACAAACCCGAAATTACAAACCGTGTATATCAATACGTATTGCGACGTAAAGACACGGGAGAATTAAAAACATTATATTCCAAGAAAATGATAGAAGTAAATAGATTCTTCTGACGGCAGATGAAAGAGAAGAATAAAATATATGAAAATTTGAAGTATAACAAGAATCAAAACGGGAGGGAGCATATTGGCAAATGTCTTAAAGTGGGAATTAAGGAGAAAGAGTAGAAGATGTAGGTTGTGGAAAATAAGGAAACCGAAGGAGTGGATTTATAGTGAAGTATCCGACAGAGAAATCGAAACAGATTGCCGCATTAAATCAAAGAAGATCCTGATCGCCGAAGAACCAAATCTTATTTCGTAAAATTTTCTTTAAATCCCTTAAATCCCGGAAATCAATAGTAGCCACGTCATCGATTAAAACAATTCCATATTTACTAATTTCACTCTTTTGTGATAGCTTCACCCGTGCGCTTCACATGACCGAATCGTTTCATCTATATCTCTCAATAATGATAAAACTCCATTATTATCTCATATTTGTCATGAAAACATTCATATTGTTACCCATGAAGACCTCTATCAAATTTCGGGGACGAAATTTCTTTAACGGGTGGGTACTGTAACGACCCGGAAATTTCAGACCAAATTTAAACCTTAAACTTTATATGTTTCCGACACGATAAGCAAAAACATGTAATGTTGAGTCTGGAAAGTTTCAAAATCTTTATTCATGTAATCAAGATACCCTTTGACCATACCCGATGATTCACGAACATTTATGTGTAGATAAATATGTAAATAAAAATAAGTGTGTATATAATATTTTGAATTAAAAAGTACACTTAATTAAATTGAAGTTAAAAATGAAATAATTAAGTTACTAATATATGTATCATAATATACTTATTATTAGTTTAGTTATTATTATTATTATTAGAAAATAATACAATTTATCAATGCTATCATTAATCATATTTGTTGTATCAATTTTATGATTTTGGTATCATTATTATTTATTATTAATGCTATTATTATTACAATAATTATTATTATTATTATTATTAATATTTTCTATTATCAGTATTTTCTATAACACTTTATTATTTGATACTAATATTAGGATTTATTCCTTTATTATTATTAGTAGATTTAATTTAATATTTATTAGTAATATTTATAATTTTAATTAATAAATCGGATAGATACAAATGTATTGTAAATCAAAAACAGGAAACTAGTACAAATTGGTTATTAATCACTATCTGATTTCCCTTTATTTATTTGTTTAATTTATTTTTTTTGTCTGTTCTATTTGTATCGAATATATCTGTACTATCTGTCAACCTCTTCTATTTCTATAAAGATAGCCGACTGATTCTATGAAGGGAACTGAAACTCATTTACACCACCACCCTCACCATATGATCACCATCTCGCCACCTTCTCTCTTTCTTCTCTCTTGTTAAAATCTTCATAACCGCCATCACTGTTGCTGCACCTGCTATTTTCTTCTGTTTTCATGTCGTGAGCAACCACCATAAACCTCCATCACGAACCACCCTCTTCACCTTGCACCGTCGATTACCACCCTCACCTCACCACCTTCTTTGATCACCACCTTCACCTTAAACCACCATATGATCATCATCCTTTATTTCGAAAACCCTACAACTTTCCTCTCAAACAACCATCGATAACTAACCATAGAAACACAACAACCATGATCACTTTAATCACCACCTTGTACCACTTCTCTTTGTGAACATCAAACCACTACCGTCTTAATGTTTTCTGTTTTCGTTCAGACTCCCATCCACCACTGCCACTTTCTTTCTTTCTTCCCCCTATCTGCAAACCCGAAACAACCATTTCCATAACCTGTAATTGTACTCGCTACTAGACGAATGCCCCTACTTCTGTCTCACCTTGAAACCTCCTATCACCACATTTAGTTAATGAATAAACACCTTCGAATCAAAATCACAACTATCCTACAAACCGCCATGGTCACACTCCATCGCCACCGATCACCCATAGCCACCATAAACCAATTATTGCTTCTGTTTTTAGGTCTGGTTCCAAACGAAAAACCACTTACAAGTTGATGCAGCTTCTGCTCGATTATGAAACGAGAACTCACCTCTATTTCTACTTTCTTCGGACAAATCGCATATCACCTATCTGTTTCTACAAACCGTAAAACAACCAAACCCCTTTTTATATATAAAAGAGTGTTCAATGAAATGGGATGCTTTATAAAATGCTTTATAAAAAAAAAAGGGTGTCGCTACAAGCTGCAAGTGGACAAACTCGTGCATAATGGTTGACAGATACCAAACATAATACCCCACCATTCCATCGGTGGGATTAAAATATGAATACATTAGTAGTCCTTTAAAATTCAATGATATGGAGCCGTATTCCATTTTTAATTATGGGCCGAGTTCCGTTTGATTAATGGGCTGCTGAGATCCAGTTTCTAATGGGCCGAGTTTCTTTCCCTGATTGGGCATAAATGAAGATGAAGGGGAAAACGAGTTATATGGGTTAACTATATTTAGTATGTAAATTAAATCAGAAATTTGGTAGTAGACGAGTGGTTGGACGTGTGTTGAAAACCTAGAGGTCACAGGTTCAATCCTGGCCTGGTGCATTTTTATATTTTTTTAGTAAAATGAAGAAGATGAAGGATAACAGGAATGGAATAAATATAAAGGGGTTACGTATAATTCTGAAAAATAGAAATAGTATTACGGTAAAGGGTGTTAGCTGGTGTACAAGAGGTCCCGAGTTCAAGCCCCGTCACGGGCACTTCTTTTTCGATAAGCTTTTTAAAGGGTATATACACTTTTAATTTAATTATTATTATTATTATTATTATTATTATTATTTTTAGCAATCATTAATAACTATCACAGACATTAAAATTTATATTTTACAAGTATTATTATTAATATCATGATTTTTATCATTAATAGGATTATTATAAACATATGTATATTATTCACGTTATTATCGTTATCATTTTGTTACTTGTATTATCAGAATTAATAAAGTTATTATTATTATTACGATTAAATCCTTATTTTCAAAACTATCATTTTAACGAATAACTATATATAACATATAAACCGAGATATACTATAAGCATACGTTTTAATTAAAGTATAGTATAAATCTATAAAACCATCAATATATATAAATAAATGAAATTATATGATATCCATTACATGTTTTAATAGATATATAAATGATATAGGTTCGTGAATCCGAGGCCAACCTTATACGTGTTCAGTGATGTTATATGTATTTTTACTACAAAATACAGTATGGTGAGTATATAGTCCCCTTTTAAACTTTAAATATTTTGGGATGAGAATACATGCATTTTATGAATTACGTTATGGACACAAGTGATAAAACTAAATTCTCGGTTGAGTTGTACCATGGCATATTTCTTTATACTTGGTAACTGCAAATTACGTGAGGAGCGTAAACGCGAATCCTGTTGATAGATCTATCGGGCTGACATCCCCAACCGGGCTGGACGACCAGCATTTAACGGTTGCACAGTACTTCGTTCTCGTTACTACACTTGGTACGGTGTAGGGTTTATTTAAGAATATGCTGCGATGACTTTTAGTTAAGTATGGTTACCAAGTGCTCAACTGCTTTTCTATACACGAGAAGTGTATTATGTATAAACTTTAAATCTTGTGGTCCATAGTTATAACGCTGCTAGCATCAAACCTATATATCTCACCAACTTCATGTTGACTTTTTAAAGCATGTTATTCTCAGGTACGAATTAAGTCTTCCGCTGTGCATTTGCTCATATTAAAGACATTACTTGGAGTCGATCATCGCAATGGGATCAACTGTTGAAGACTTCATCCGGGAGGATAAGGTCGAGGTCTTTACATTCCTACTTCAAGTCTATATGCCGGTTGTAGTCTAGACTCACTAATGTACCCTATGACTCGGGGTTGACACCAATGAACTCTAAATCCCTATAACCAACGCTCTGATACCATCTGTAGCGACCCAACAAAATTGTCATTGATGGCTCCGTCTACTTAGGTCCCGTTACGTGGTCATAAGTCTTTAAAACAACGTTTGACCAAAAGTATGTCGCATTCATTTCAAAAATAAAGATGTTTCGAGGTTTACAAAGTAGTTCGACAACTAGTTACATAACAAAGTTTAAAGTACAATTGAAACATATTTTACACAATTTGAAAGTAGCCAAAAGACGCTCCACGTATGCATGTATACTCGACATCCAAGCAAGTATCAAAAGAAATGAGCGGAAGCATGTATCACAAAATGTTCAAGGACCTGAGAAAAACATAGAAATCTGTCAACGAAAACGTTGTTGAAATCATAGGTTTAAGTAAGTAAGTACAAGTGAACCACAAGATTTATAACATTGATATAATAGTAATACATTCCAAAAGTTTGTTTCACGAGCACCCAATTATCAATGCTTAACATTTTCTTCCATAGAACCCCATCACAATAGTGTTAGAACATACACTGTTTCTCGAAAATATATTCCATTCGTAAATGGTAGCGAACTGTTTGAATGAGGGTTTGTCAAACCCATATGGCCATATAACATAAGTTCTCGCTTACACCCGGCAAGTGTAACTAATGATAATCGAATTGAGGATTTTTGTTCAAACTCGTATGTAGAATGTTCGTTTTCCTGTACTTGTGTTCACTTAGTAAAAAGAAACGTTTATGTTTTCTCATCCCAATTGTAAGTTCAAAAGAGTAAAAGTGGGACTATGATCTCACCTTGAGTGCACGTATGTAAAAGTACTTCAACAAGTAAACGTGTGCAAGAATGAATGCTAGTCTTTGAAACATCCGAGACTAATCCTCCCGGACGGAATCTTCAACAGTTGGTTCCATTACGATGATCGACTCCAAATAATATCTTTAATATGAGTTAATGCACAGCGGAAGACTTATTTTGTACCTGAGAATAAACATGCTCTAAAAAGTCAACATAAAGTTGGTGAGATATATAGGTTTGATGCTAGCAGCGTTATAACTATGGACCACAAGATTTAAAGTTTATAAACATAATACACTCTCAAGTGTATGAAAAGCATTCTAAGTAGTGGGCACCCGGTAACTAGCCTTAACAAAAGTGTGTACCCCTGAGTTATAATAATATGTGCACCGAATCAAGTGCGTTCCGTTAACCTCGAAGTACTAAACACCCGTTCTTCTAGTTTAGTAGTGACTAGAACAACATCTGGGTGGGGGTGTAAAACCCGATAGATCTATCTTTAGGATTCGCGCCTACCAGTTCATAAACCAATAGTTAAAGTTACCAAGCTAGGGGATTTTTGATTCAAACCCATGTAGAACGTAATTTTAGTCACTTGTGTCCATAACGTAAATCATTTATAAAAAAAAACAGCGCATGTATTCTCAGCCCAAAAATATTTAAAGTTTAAAAGGGACTATATACTCACCTAATGTATTTTGTAGTAAAAATACATATAACATCATTGAACACGTATAAGGTTGGCCTTCGATTCACGAACCTATATTGATTATATAAATTAACACATTGTAATTGAACAAATTTATATACTATTATAATTGATGATATATTCGCCATTTTAATGAATTTATATGTTTCATTAATTAATTAATTATATTTATTTTATACATATAGAGTATCAATGTAGTTAAATTATATGTATTAACTATTATTTTTAAAAAAAAATATATCTTTATTAAAATAATAATTATAGTAATATTGCAATAATGGTAACACTAATAATATTAAAAATGATAAAAATGATAAACTAAATAAAATGGTAATTTTAATAATGATACTAGCTTTAATAATAACAATAAAATGATGATTTTTAAATATTAATGTTACTTTAAAAAAAATAATTTTTTTTTCTTAATAATGATATACCTAATAATAATAATAATACTAATAATAATAATTATAATGATAAGGGAAAAGAGAAATAAAGTGTATACCCATCTAATTGTTTTTCTAAAAAGAAAAGCACCGGACGGGATTCGAACCCGCGACCTCTCGAATAGTCTTAACACTCTACACCATCGGGCTGTTTGCCCAGTTTCTGATTTACATTGACTTTTATTTATTTTAAACCGTGTAAATAAGTTCATCTTCCTCATTCATATTCTTAATTTGACAAAACCCAGTTGCAGACATGAAACGATTTTAAGAATTTATTTAGGTCTGTTATCTGGAACATAACGACCATATATGATTCCATTGATTAACAGAAAGAAAAAAAAAATAATTAAAAGATTAAAACCTGCTGTTGCGAAAAAAAAATTTATGAACTCCATAGTCGATTTTGATTTCTGAAATGTTTTAACCAAAGATTATAACACAAAGTATATCTTAAATCTATCCTAGAAACTTTCTCAAACATCAATTGAATCAGAAACATAAAAACAAACTCGAATTTAATCATTGTTCGTTCGTATGACTTTTTGAATTGAAAACTTAACTTCCAAAATTCGACCTAGATATCATGAATTGGAATTTGATATTTTGAAGACAGTTTAAGTAAACCGTTCCTAACAAAACCTTTTTAATCCATTTTGAAATTTGTAATGAATTTAACCTATAAAAAAAATGAAGTTCGAACAGGACCACTGGTACAGCGTGTTTTCTTATTTTTTTTTTTTTAACAAAATTCGATATTTAAAACAGTTTTAGGGTATTAATGATTGATAACAGATAGTGTCGATTTTTCCTCTCTTTCAAATGGAAATCTGTTAGTTATATAGAAAGGATGATTCCATAATTTCAAATTCATACAAAACAAAAAGAACAAATAAAAAGGAGGTAGACTTTATTTGGCAGCGTGATTTTAGGAAAAATAATTGAGATGTTATTCGATTTTTGAGAATACAGTTGAGGACAAAAATCGATTTTGGATGGTTTAGATAGATACCCAACAAGTAACTGGTACAACTTTTCTTTGTTTTTATTTTATATATAATTATTAATTAATATAGATAAAAATTATGAATATTAATGACAAATAATAATAATACTGGTTTATATATATATATATATATATATATATATATATATATATATATATATATATATATATATATATATATATATATATATATATATATATATATATATATATATGTATATCTGTATATATATTTATATATGTAGATATATATAAATTAAATCTAGTTAATACTAAGAAAATAATAAAAATAATAATGTTAGTGAATTTGATAATATTAATATTAATCATAATCATAATAATAATAATAATAATAATAATAATAATAATAATAATAATAATAATTATGTTAATATTGACAATAATACTTATATATATCGACTTTCACACTTATTTTTAATAATATTTAATTATAGTAATAATAAACCTAATATTTGGAAATTGAAATTTTTAAAGATAACAATAACTAATAATTTATGTAAATCGTATCCAATTTGTAATTCAATATTTCTCATAAAATATTTATAAAATAATTATGATCACCTTAAAACCATTAGAACTTATTAATAACAATAATATAAGTAATACATGTCCACTTTGTTTATATTTACATTTATATATATATTTATATATTTATTTCAACAATTGTTCGTGAATCGTCAGACATGGTCAAAAGGGTAGTTGATTATCCGAATGAAGATTTTCAAACTTTCTAAACTCAATATAACAGATTCTGCTTATCGTGTCGGAGACATATAAAGATTAAGGTTTAAATTTGGTCGGAAATTTCCGGGTCGTTACAGTACCCACCCGTTAAAGAAATTTCGTCCCCGAAATTTAATAGAGTTGTCATAAATAGCGATAGGAATGTTTTCATGACGGATATGAGGTAATAATAGAGTTTTATCATTATTGGAAGATATGGATAAAACAATTCGATCATATGAAGCGCACGAATGAAGTTATCATAAAATAGTGAAATGCATAAATATGGATTCGTTCTAACCGATGACGTGGGTATGATTGATTTCCGGGATTTAAGGGATTTAAAGAAAATCTTACATAATAGGATTTGGTTCTTTGGCGATCAGAATCTTCTTTGATTTAATGCGACGATTTGTTTTGATTTCTCTGTCGGATACTTTACTATAAATTTACTCCTTCGTTTCCTCATTTTTCACAATTCACATTTTCTACTTCTTCTCCTTAATTACTACTTTAAGACATTCGTCAATATGCTCCATCCCATTCTAATCCTTGATATACTCTTAATTTTCACATCTGCCATTCTCCTTTTTCATCTACCCCCAGAAGAATCTATTTACTTCTACTATACTCTTGTGTTTATAGTGTTTCTAGTTCTCCCGTGTCTTTATATCGCTATTTGCATCGATATACACGGTTTGAAATTTCGGGGTTGATGTTGGGTTTTATATCTTCCCTTATTTTTTTTTTTTCGGAGCCTCATGCTTTTGTTTTCTTTTCCCGACTTCGAATCAAGCGAGTAATGGTGCGGAATTTGTAGGTATGAAATTCGAAATGGATATAGCTAATGTTCTTAGAAAGAAATGGTAATGGCACGATTCTGATTTGTCAAATTACCAGAATATCCAGAAAAATAGAACTATCAAGATGATATGTTCCTAATACGTTTCGGAATTGGATAGAATGTAAGAGCCGTGTAACATGGCACATGATGACGGTACTGTGAATCATCATGCTTCATTAGAAACTTAACATGAGTTACTGTAATATAATGAAGTTGATCAAGTTTCATTATATTATACTAATTCATGCATCAGTTCCCAACACTACTTCAAGACATTCATATTTTAAATTTGAAGGTTTCAGAATTTAGAAACTAACACAGTTTCTTTTATATTGTAATGCAGATATTATGGAGAGGTAAATGACTTCAGATAAGGATAATTGTGAAATTATATTCAGAAATATTGTGGATGTTTATAATGAAAGAAATGATGATATCTTGGAATTTCTAATGTCGAAGGATGATGATGAAGATTGACCCGTAAGGGTTTAGATTTGGAAGCAAGGTGTTCGCTAAAGATTTCAGCAGGCATCGAATCATTTGGATCCTTTGAAGTCAAACTTATTCTTTGTGATTTGTTTAAGGCTTCCTTCATAATTTCGCATAATCCGCTTTTCGGTACTAAATTTTCTATTGAGCGTTTCCAATACTCCATTCTTTATCATCAACTTTTGGTCACTGAGACCATCTACAACATGCTGCTTCGTCAGCATTCTCAAAGTTAACGGATCGGGGTCATCGGTTATTAAACTGTGGTGGTTTCAGGAGAATTGTGTTTTTAGATGATTAAACGTTGATGGTAATATGATGGGATATAAAAGGTTCTCCGATCACGATGGCGAAAGAACAACATATATATATCGAGGTTAAACTAAGAGTAATCTTACTGAGAAGTCGAAGTGGAGCTGTGACAAAATTGACTACTTTGAAAAGGAATTGCAAGGTTATTTTGGGTAATAATAACACTAAAGAAATTAACACTGCTGCATGTTAAACGTTGACTCAGTCTCCGAGAGTCTTACAGGAGCATAAGTCTTTTCTTCCGTAGATGAAACGCGGTTGGTTCATCCTCTCGATTGAGGGGTTTTCAAGAGTCATGAAATATTTGAACACGCATTGTAATTGTCGAGATACAAATGAGGTTTAAGATGAAATCAAGTGGCAAGCTTGAAGAATTATTTAATTTTATATGTTATAATCAATATTTTAATTTAATTCATTTTAATTGTCCAAAGTTAGCAGTCTAATAGTCCGATGGTTCAATGATTCATATATAATTTAATATATAATATTCGAATTAAATAATACGTATCGTGACCCGTGTACCGGTCTCGGTGTCGATCACAACTCAAAGTATATATATATTTTGGAATCAACTCCGACCATGTATAGCCAACTCCCACCTTCACATATAGAGTGTCTACGGTTGTTCCGAAATATATATAGATGGGTCGATATGATAAGTCGAAACCTTGCATACGTGTCCCGTTATTTAAAGTGCGTAAAAATAAATAACAGAAATTAAATGACGATAAATAAAATTGCGAGAATGTAAATTGCGATAAATTAAATGTTAATCAGTTAGCTGGGAACAGTTAGCCGGAACAGTTAGCGTGAAATCCTATCACAATTCCAATTAATTAATTCGTTTGTTTCTAACACTTTTTATTTTTGTCCAATGTTTTCTTCGTTATGCCACTTGTTGGATCCTGATAGGTCAAAATCCAAATATGAAATTTGAATAGAAATGGTTATTCTGTGGTGAACGGATACGTATATCGGTAGTTGTAAGTAGGATAGTAAATGATCGTTGAATCAGATTCGAAGAATGTACAGTGTAACTTATTAATGTGAATTCTAAATATTCCTCGGGTACTACCCACCCGTTAAAATATTTTCATCATTAACAGTTTGTACAAAAGAATTTTTATTTACAATCTTTATGAAAATATACTTGCATATATATTTTCATCGAATGTAATTATGGATTTAATGAGTCAAAAACTCATCTGATTTACCGTTAATACTAGATTACATAATCTCTAAAACTTTAGAAATTACATATTCACCATGTCGAACGAGGAAAAATGAGGTAGAATGATACGTAAAGTGAAGATAGCCGATGTAGATCGATGTGTAGAACGAAGTTCATACTCGAAGTACAGATGGTGATATTGAGGCGTGTAATGTTGATATTCGAGGTACAGATTGTGATATTGAGAGTTACGGCGCGGTTATGGTTTAGAGATGATAGGGGTACTGTCGACGTCAATGATATTGGTACTGATTATGCTGCTGGTGCTGCTGCTGGTGTTTGTAACCTCCGCACCAGATTCTCCATAGCCGCCTCGCGAGCACGATGTTCGTTAACTTCTGCTAGTATACCGGGATGGTTGGAGCAAGCGGATGAATAAGATTCGTGATATGGGATAGTATATAATCGTGACAAGATAATCTAGAAATGGAAAAGAAAATGGTTTCTCGAACAGGTTCACCGGTAAGTGCTTCAGGTTCGTCGCCAAGTGAGCAATTTGGTGAATGGAAGGGATCTTTGATATGAAATGATTTTCGAATAACGAATGATGTTCTAACTATATAGAATATCCATATATATCACTAAAGATTTCGTAGACTACAGAGGAACCTACAGCATTAGTCAGGCAAGTCTACAGATGCGCTAAAATATGAATTATCAGATACGCTAAGATATGAATTTCGTCTATACACTATCGATGCACTAAATGCAGTAGGACGTGTCTAGACTTGAGAATGATAAGCAGGCAATTTCCTAAGGATGATAAGCAGATGATTTCCGACTAGAAATGATAAGCAAAACTTTTGACAGGCAGACACGGTCAAAGTCCAGACTCACTAATGTATCCTAACAACTACCAGTTAGACACACTAATGGGAAACCTGGTTCGCTAAGACCAACGCTCTGATACCAACTGAAACATCCGAGACTAATCCTCCCGGACGGAATCTTCAACAGTTGGTTCCATTACGATGATCGACTCCAAATAATATCTTTAATATGAGTTAATGCACAGCAGAAGACTTATTTTGTACCTGAGAATAAACATGCTCTAAAAAGTCAACATAAAATTGGTGAGATATATAGGTTTGATGCTAGCAGCGTTATAACTATGGACCACAAGATTTAAAGTTTATAAACATAATACACTCTCAAGTGTATGAAAAGCATTCTAAGTAGTGGGCACCCGGTAACTAGCCTTAACAAAAGTGTGTACCCCTGAGTTATAATAATATGTGCACCGAATCAAGTGCGTTCCGTTAACCTCGAAGTACTAAACACCCGTTCTTCTAGTTTAGTAGTGACTAGAACAACATCTGGGTGGGGGTGTAAAACCCGATAGATCTATCTTTAGGATTCGCGCCTACCAGTTCATAAACCAATAGTTAAAGTTACCAAGCTAGGGGATTTTTGATTCAAACCCATGTAGAACGTAATTTTAGTCACTTGTGTCCATAACATAAATCATTTATAAAAAAAAACAGCGCATGTATTCTCAGCCCAAAAATATTTAAAGTTTAAAAGGGACTATATACTCACCTAATGTATTTTGTAGTAAAAATACATATAACATCATTGAACACGTATAAGGTTGGCCTTCGATTCACGAACCTATATTGATTATATAAATTAACACATTGTAATTGAACAAATTTATATACTATTATAATTGATGATATATTCGCCATTTTAATGAATTTATATGTTTCATTAATTAATTAATTATATTTATTTTATACATATAGAGTATCAATGTAGTTAAATTATATGTATTAACTATTATTTTTAAAAAAATATATATCTTTATTAAAATAATAATTATAGTAATATTGCAATAATGGTAACACTAATAATATTAAAAATGATAAAAATGATAAACTAAATAAAATGGTAATTTTAATAATGATACTAGCTTTAATAATAACAATAAAATGATGATTTTTAAATATTAATGTTACTTTAAAAAAAATAATTTTTTTTTCTTAATAATGATATACCTAATAATAATAATAATACTAATAATAATAATTATAATGATAAGGGAAAAGAGAAATAAAGTGTATACCCATCTAATTGTTTTTCTAAAAAGAAAAGCACCGGACGGGATTCGAACCCGCGACCTCTCGAATAGTCTTAACACTCTACACCATCGGGCTGTTTGCCCAGTTTCTGATTTACATTGACTTTTATTTATTTTAAACCGTGTAAATAAGTTCATCTTCCTCATTCATATTCTTAATTTGACAAAACCCAGTTGCAGACATGAAACGATTTTAAGAATTTATTTAGGTCTGTTATCTGGAACATAACGACCATATATGATTCCATTGATTAACAGAAAGAAAAAAAAAATAATTAAAAGATTAAAACCTGCTGTTGCGAAAAAAAAATTTATGAACTCCATAGTCGATTTTGATTTCTGAAATGTTTTAACCAAAGATTATAACACAAAGTATATCTTAAATCTATCCTAGAAACTTTCTCAAACATCAATTGAATCAGAAACATAAAAACAAACTCGAATTTAATCATTGTTCGTTCGTATGACTTTTTGAATTGAAAACTTAACTTCCAAAATTCGACCTAGATATCATGAATTGGAATTTGATATTTTGAAGACAGTTTAAGTAAACTGTTCCTAACAAAACCTTTTTAATCCATTTTGAAATTTGTAATGAATTTAACCTATAAAAAAAATGAAGTTCGAACAGGACCACTGGTACAGCGTGTTTTCTTTTTTTTTTTTTTAACAAAATTCGATATTTAAAACAGTTTTAGGGTATTAATGATTGATAACAGATAGTGTCGATTTTTCCTCTCTTTCAAATGGAAATCTGTTAGTTATATAGAAAGGATGATTCCATAATTTCAAATTCAGACAAAACAAAAAGAACAAATAAAAAGGAGGTAGACTTTATTTGGCAGCGTGATTTTAGGAAAAATAATTGAGATGTTATTCGATTTTTGAGAATACAGTTGAGGACAAAAATCGATTTTGGATGGTTTAGATAGATACCCAACAAGTAACTGGTACAACTTTTCTTTGTTTTTATTTTATATATAATTATTAATTAATATAGATAAAAATTATGAATATTAATGACAAATAATAATAATACTGGTTTATATATATATATATATATATATATATATATATATATATATATATATATATATGTATATCTGTATATATATTTATATATGTAGATATATATAAATTAAATCTAGTTAATACTAAGAAAATAATAAAAATAATAATTTTAGTGAATTTGATAATATTAATATTAATCATAATCATAATAATAATAATAATAATAATAATTATGTTAATATTGACAATAATACTTATATATATCGACTTTCACACTTATTTTTAATAATATTTAATTATAGTAATAATAAACCTAATATTTGGAAATTGAAATTTTTAAAGATAACAATAACTAATAATTTATGTAAATCGTATCCAATTTGTAATTCAATATTTCTCATAAAATATTTATAAAATAATTATGATCACCTTAAAACCATTAGAACTTATTAATAACAAAAATATAAGTAATACATGTCCACTTTGTTTATATTTACATTTATATATATATTTATATATTTATTTCAACAATTGTTCGTGAATCGTCAGACATGGTCAAAAGGGTAGTTGATTATCCGAATGAAGATTTTCAAACTTTCTAAACTCAATATAACAGATTCTGCTTATCGTGTCGGAGACATATAAAGATTAAGGTTTAAATTTGGTCGGAAATTTCCGGGTCGTTACAGTCTTGACCTAAACAAATAGGTTTGTATCAATAACTGTGACGACCCAGAAATTTGCGACCAAATTTAAACTTAATCTTTATATGATTTCGACACGATAAGAAAAGTCTGTTAGGTTGAGTCTCAAAATTTTTGAACTGTTTTATATATTCAATTGACCTTCAACCATTTCTGACGATTCACGAACAACTATTTGTAATAGATACATATATATTTTTATTATATATATAGATTGTATGCATTTGAACTATAATTTAAAATATTGTATGCTTTAATTAACTAGGTAAAATAAAAATAAAATATGATATGATATTATGATAATTATTATTTAAAACACATCTATATAAATAAAGTATGTTAAATATATATTTTGTGATTTCGAATCTATTTAGTAAAACGATGTGACGACCCGGAAATTTCCGACTAAATTTAAAGTTTATCTTTATATTATTCTGACACGATAAGCAATGTTTGTTAAGTTAAATCTCAAGGATTTTAAACTATGTTTATACATTCATTTAAACCTCGACCAAATTCCAATGATTCACGAACCATTAAATGAACATATATGAATATGTATGTATATGTGTATATGTTATAAATTGAAAATGTCAACAAAGTATTTAAACGTATAATGCTTTATATGAACGTATTTGTTTCAATATGATTTTCGAAGAAATTAAAAAAATATATATATATTAAATGATTTAATTATCAGAAACATTGAATTATGATTACAAGTCTCTATTGAGAGGTCCACTATGATTTGAGAAAATCTATTCCTCTTAACGATATTCAGAATAATTTGTAAAGCTATTTATAAATAAAAACAAAAAGTGTCATTTAGGAAAGTTAGACAAAAGTTAGTGGAGAATTGGTTTCCATAATATTCTATTAATCTATTTTCAAACGTACAAAGACGTTTTCAGTTTAAAAAGAACTTTATTATTAAAACATATATAACTTTTATAAATATCTAGAATCACTTTTGACAACTCATTACTTAACCAGTATAATAAATATAACGATATTTATATTTTATTTCATTAAATATATATAACGATTTAAATTAATATTATATATATTTATACGCATATTATACATACATAGTTTTTATACGTTTACTATACTTTAAGTTTACCTTTACTTTACTTTTACTTTACTTTAACTTTAATAATTCACTTTAATAATTCATACTTTAATAATTTACTTTAATAATTCATACTTTAATAATTCACTTTAATAATTCATACTTTAATAATTCACTTTAATAATTCATACTTTAATAATTCACTTTAATAATTCATACTTTAATAATTCACTTTAATAATTCATACTTTAATAATTCACTTTAATAATTCAAAAATCTATTATAAATAGAATTCAATAGGTTTCATTATTTGATAGGAACTTGAAAATATTTTCTCTAAACTCTCTCAATCGATTTACATATATATATTTACTCCGTATTATTTCAAGAAATTATCAGTATACATAAAATATTATGACGGAGTGCTGTCCGAGTGATTTCGAAATTATTTTTCGAGCGGGATAGAGCTAAGGAAATTATGGGTTAAAGCTATGGAGGTTATGGGTATGGTTCGGGAGTATTGCTCGTGATTCAAACTAGTGTTTATCATCTCCGTTGCGTCTACGTACTTTTTCTGCAATATTGAATCTCAATATTGATACGTTCGTGAATCCAAGGCCAACATTTCACTTGTTCAATGACGTCATATGTATTTTTACTATAAAATACAGTATTGTGAGTTTCATTTGCTCCCTTTTATATATATTTTTGGGACTGAGAATACATGCGCTGTTTTTATAAATGTTTTACGAAATAGGCACAAGTACTAAAACTAATTCTACGTGGGTTTAAACCAGAAATATACCCTTAGCTTGGTAACATTAGACTACTTGTCTATGTACGGTAGGCGCGAATCCTAAAGATAGATCTATTGGGCCTGACAAACCCCATCCTGACTATGGGATGCTTTAGTACTTCGAGGTTATTTTAAACACACCTGATCTGGTGTACTTCAGAGGGTAAAACATGAACGTTAAGGCTTGTTACCGGGTGCCTACAACTTATAGAATACTTTTATACACTTACGAGTGTACATATATTTATAAACGGAAATCTTGTGGTCTATTAATATATTGAAATGATTGTTATGATAAACCTATGAACTCACCAACCTTTTGGTTGACACTTTAAAGCATGTTTATTCTCAGGTATTAAAGAAATCTTCCGCTGTGCATTAGCTCATTTTAAGGATATTACTTGGAGTCATTCATGGCATATTTTGAAAGACGTTGCATTCGAGTCATTGAGTTCATCAAGATTATTATTATGTCAATTATAGTTGGATGTATTATGAAATGGTGTGCATGCCGTCAACTTTCATTGTAAAGAAAGTTTGTCTTTTAAAAACGAATGCAATGTTTATAAAATGTATCATATAGAGGTCAAATACCTCGCGATGTAATCAACTATTGTGAATCGTTTATAATGTATATGAACGGGTCCTTTCAGTTGGTATCAGAGCGGTGGTCTTAGCGAACCAGGTCTGCATTAGTGTGTCTAACTGATAGTCGTTAGGATGCATTAGTGAGACTGGACTTCGACCGTGTCTGCATGTCAAAAGTTTTGCTTATCATTTTTGTCGGAAATTGCCTGCTTATCATTCTTAGTCTAGACACGTCTTACTGCATTGATTGCATGAATAGTGTATAGACAAAATTCATATCTTAGCGTATCTGCTAATCCATATCTTAGCGTATCTGTTACTGTAAACTTTGCCTGACATATCCCGTAAATTCCTCCGTAATCTACGAAATCTTTTGCGCTATATATATAGATATTCTATGTAATTAGAATACCATCCGATAGCCGAAAAATCATTTCATATCAAAAAATCCTTTATTCAATCGAACGAAATGGAATTCGTCAATAGTTCAAGTCCCTCGAATTCCGATATGGAATCCCACTCAAGCTCCGAAAGCATTGTGACCGGAATGGATCAACCAATTAGCCATCATCTATTCTGGATGAATTGGGGATAGGTTCGTAGACTCCTCAATAACTGGAGACAAGAAGAAGGTGATCCCTTCCATCCACCACATTGCCCTCTTGGCGATGAACCTGAAGCACTTACCGGCGAATTGGTCCGAAACACCATTTTCTCTCTCATTTCCAGAGTATCTCGTCACGATTATATACTACATCAAATTCTAGATTTTATTTATCCGCTCGTCCGAATCGACAATCACCCCGGTGTAATAGAAGAAGTCAACGAGCTTCGCGCTCGAGTAGTGGCTTTAGAGAATATGTGCAAGGGCTACAAACACCAACAGCAGCACCAGCAGCATAACCAGTACCACCATCAGCAACACCAACAGTACCATGAACATCACCAGTACAGTCAGTGCCATCAGCGTTGTCAGAATCAGCAGCACCTATAACATCACAAACTCCGTCAGTTCAAGAATCAACGTGGACATCATTATAAATCAACAAGTATGTCATATCAATGAGTTATGAAGTATTAACTCATTTCCACTGAAGGATTTATATGTATATCTTATATATATATATAAATTTTTAGACCATAATAAATATTTCCGTACTAAGCTATTATGTGTGAATCTTAACTACTCGGTTAATTCATGTTACTAATATGCAATAATGTACGTCCTTCGTCCACAACTTAACCATCATTAACTACAATCTCTGCCTCAATTCAATAAATCCCAATTCATAATAAATCAAATGAATTATTCAAATATAAGTTTGATTTTTCACTTTCATCGTCGACGTACTGGAAACTTTTCAAATAACATTATTCGTACCTTGCGAAATTCACAAGAATTCCACAAACACCAACAAATAACGAAGTATTAATTCATAATTTCAATTTTATTGAATAAATACTCCGTAAAAGTTATGTAATTTCTAAAGTCTTTAGGGATTATTCAGTTCTAGTTTCAACCGTAAATCAAATGAGTTTAATTTAATATTAATTCATTAAATCTATGTTACATCTGAAGAAAATATGCACATATATATTTTCATAAAGACTGTAATAAAATTCTGTTGTACAAAATATTAATTGTGAAATTTTTTTTTAACGGGTAGGTAATACCCGAGAGATATATAAATTCACAATTAATATGTTACATTTTTCGAATCTGATTAAGCAAATCATCAACTATACTCCCAAAATCTCACAACAATATACATTCTTGTATAGAAATCAAAACAACCATTCTCACCCAAATTTGATTACGCATTCTGATTTTGACAAATCAAAATCCAAGTCATGATTTAACAGAAGACATCACTATTAGATTCCTACATCTTTCAAAGCTATACTTTGACTTCAAAACTATGTTAGAACATCATATGTATATTAACGATTACAAACTGTGTTCAAACTCTCCGAAGTTTTTGAAGACACTTCAAACAATGAACAATCGAGATGATGATCCAACCACATATTACCCACATTTATGTACCTAAAAAGCTCTCGAAGCCAAAGTCATAGTTCGACGCGTATCCGTGTCAGACCCTTTGGCATTTATTAGCTAAAATGACTTTTCAATTCCTTTTCAAAGTAGACAGTTTTGTCACAGCTCCAGCAAGTCAACTTCGACTTTTCAGTCGGACTAGTCTTATTATAACCTCGATAGATACGTTGCCCTTTTGTCATCGTTACTGGGGACCTTTCATATCTCGCCACCTTAGCAATAAACTTACCAACAACTTCAATTATCTTTGACTTTTCGAAAAATCATTATATTTATTGAAATCACATCATTTACTCATTCGCATCTTGTAACGAGAATTGTCATACGAATCATCGAAAAACAGTAACCAGTATTTTGAAATCTCGCAGCATGTCTACGCCAACAGTTATATGTGTACGTAAAACGTCTATCTCCTGGACTTACATACTTTGAATGTGAAGTTCTGAAAAATATTTTGAACTGCAAACTAGTTCTTGAAATACTGACGAAGCATCAAAAACTGTAAACGATCTTAACAGTAAAAAGTTTGATGACAAAGAATAGTAAGGTGGTAAAGCTGAGAAAAAGAGAAGGTTTGGAACTGGAAAACGGATTGAACAGACTACGAAGGAGGCTGTGGACAAATCACAAAGACTAAATCTGCCTTCAAAGAATCCAAATGATTCAGTGCCTGCTAAAGTCATTAACGAATACCTTACTCTTTATTCTAAACCTTTACAGACAAATCTTCATCATAATCCATCAATATTAGAAATTCTAAGATATTATCATATCTTTCATTATAAATATCCGCGATATTTCTGAAGATATTTTCACAACTAATCTTATCTGAAGTCATTTATCTCTTTGCGCTATCAGTGTTACAGCATATAAGAAACTATTAGTTTATATATTCTATAAACTTTCGAGTTTAAATTATGAATGTTTTGAAGTAGTGTTGGGAACAGAAGCATGAGTTAGTATAATATAATGACACTTGATCAACGTGATTATATTACAGTAAGTCATGCTGAGTTTCTAATGGGACATGACGATTCATAGACCATGCCGTCATCACGTTCCATGTTACACGAATCTTGTATTCTATTTAATCTCTAAAAATATCAAGAATATATTTTCTTGATGATTCGGTCTTTTCAGGGTATTCTGGTAAATTAACAAATCAAGATCGTGCCATTACCATTTCCTTCTTAGAACATTAACTATGTTCATTCTTAAATTCATATCTGCGAATACTGGACCATTACAAACGTTGCTTAATCGCAAGAAGAAGAAACGAAAGGACAAAACTCCAAAATAGAAATTGGAGTATAAATCGTAGCAAATAAAAGGGAGCATTAACTGTGGATGTCAATGATTATAGAAGACAAAAGCAGGGGCTTTGAAATATAAGGGAAGATATAAAACCCAACAACCACCCAAAAATTATAAACCGTATATATCGATGCATATAGCAATATAAAGACACGGAAGAACTAAAAACACTATAAAACCGAGAGTATAGTAGAAGTAAATAGATTTTTCCGGAGGTAGATGAAAAAGAAGAACGACAGATATGAAAGTGAGGAGTATATCGAGAATCAGTACTGGATGAAGCATATTGACAAATACTTTAAAATATGAGTTGAGGGAGAAAGAATAGAAGGTGTGAGTTGTAAGGAAACGAAGGAGGTGGATTTATAGTGAAATACCCGACAGAGAAATTAAGATGGATTATCGTATTAATTCGAAGAGAATCATAATCTCCTTAATCACCGAAGCATCAAATCCAACATAGATTACAAAGATTTTCTTTAAATTCGGAGATCAATTGTGATGACGTCAAAAGATATGACGAATTACTATAATCTTATTTGCTTCATTTACGATAACTTCCCTCATACGCTTTGAGTAATCGAATTATTTTATCCATACCTTCTTAGACATGATAAAACTTCATAATCGTCATAATAACATTCTCATTGTTAGCCATAACGACCACTATCAAATTTCGGGGACGAAATTTCTTTAACGGGTAGGTACTGTGACGACCCGGAAATTTCCGACTAAATTTAAACTTTATCTTTATATTATTCTGACATGATAAGCAATGTTTGTTAAGTTAAATCTCAAGGATTTTAAACTATGTTTATACATTCATTTAAACCTCGACCAAATTCCAATGATTCACGAACCATTAAATGAACATATATGAATATGTATGTATATGTGTATATGTTATAAATTGAAAATGTCAACAAAGTATTTAAACGTATAATGCTTTATATGAACGTATTTGTTTCAATATGATTTTCGAAGAAATTAAAAAAATATATATATTAAATGATTTAATTATCAGAAACATTGAATTATGATTACAAGTCTCTATTGAGAGGTCCACTATGATTTGAGAAAATCTATTCCTCTTAACGATATTCAGAATAATTTGTAAAGCTATTTATAAATAAAAACAAAAAGTGTCATTTAGGAAAGTTAGACAAAAGTTAGTGGAGAATTGGTTTCCATAATATTCTATTAATCTATTTTCAAACGTACAAAGACGTTTTCAGTTTAAAAAGAACTTTATTATTAAAACGTATATAACTTTTATAAATATCTAGAATTACTTTTGACAACTCATTACTTAACCAGTATAATAAATATAACGATATTTATATTTTATTTCATTAAATATATATAACGATTTAAATTAATATTATATATATTTATACGCATATTATACATACATAGTTTTTATACGTTTACTATACTTTAAGTTTACCTTTACTTTACTTTTACTTTACTTTAACTTTAATAATTCACTTTAATAATTCATACTTTAATAATTTACTTTAATAATTCATACTTTAATAATTCACTTTAATAATTCATACTTTAATAATTCACTTTAATAATTCATACTTTAATAATTCACTTTAATAATTCATACTTTAATAATTCACTTTAATAATTCATACTTTAATAATTCACTTTAATAATTCAAAAATCTATTATAAATAGAATTCAATAGATTTCATTATTTGATAGGAACTTGAAAATATTTTCTCTAAACTCTCTCAATCGATTTACATATATATATTTACTCCGTATTATTTCAAGAAATTATCAGTATACATAAAATATTATGACGGAGTGCTGTCCGAGTGATTTCGAAATTATTTTTCGAGCGGGATAGAGCTAAGGAAATTATGGGTTAAAGCTATGGAGGTTATGGGTATGGTTCGGGAGTATTGCTCGTGATTCAAACTAGTGTTTATCATCTCCGTTGCGTCTACGTACTTTTTCTGCAATATTGAATCTCAATATTGATACGTTCGTGAATCCAAGGCCAACATTTCACTTGTTCAATGACGTCATATGTATTTTTACTATAAAATACAGTATTGTGAGTTTCATTTGCTCCCTTTTATATATATTTTTGGGACTGAGAATACATGCGCTGTTTTTATAAATGTTTTACGAAATAGGCACAAGTACTAAAACTAATTCTACGTGGGTTTAAACCAGAAATATACCCTTAGCTTGGTAACATTAGACTACTTGTCTATGTACGGTAGGCGCGAATCCTAAAGATAGATCTATTGGGCCTGAAAAACCCCATCCTGACTATGGGATGCTTTAGTACTTCGAGGTTATTTTAAACACACCTGATCTGGTGTACTTCAGAGGGTAAAACATGAACGTTAAGGCTTGTTACCGGGTGCCTACAACTTATAGAATACTTTTATACACTTGCGAGTGTACATATATTTATAAACGGAAATTTGTGGTCTATTAATATATTGAAATGATTGTTATGATAAACCTATGAACTCACCAACCTTTTGGTTGACACTTTAAAGCATGTTTATTCTCAGGTATTAAAGAAATCTTCCGCTGTGCATTAGCTCATTTTAAGGATATTACTTGGAGTCATTCATGGCATATTTTGAAAGACGTTGCATTCGAGTCATTGAGTTCATCAAGATTATTATTATGTCAATTATAGTTGGATGTATTATGAAATGGTGTGCATGCCGTCAACTTTCATTGTAAAGAAAGTTTGTCTTTTAAAAACGAATGCAATGTTTATAAAATGTATCATATAGAGGTCAAATACCTCGCGATGTAATCAACTATTGTGAATCGTTTATAATGTATATGAACGGGTCCTTTCAAACGACAAGAACACTCAATTGTCATTCGATTGATATTAAGCAAGTTAAATTCAAACTATTGTAATTTTAAAATAAACGGTGATACGAAAATGAGTTCTATAAATTTTAGGCTTACTAAAATTATATTTAGGACCTAGTTATTAAATTTCAACACTTTTTATTTTTCACCCATAAATGAGAGGGACAGTTGAGGTAATTTTATTTAACAAATTATGGATCGAATTTTATACCATAATGACCAAAATAATTAAATATATTTAATCTAAAAATTTGAAATTTTTAGGAACGCTCTTATACGTTAACTGTTTAGCAATGGACACGATACAACACCCCGTGAAGCTGTCGGTATATAAAAATAAAATGTGGCTACCATATTTTTCAAACCACACGTTTTTTGTGACTTTTAGTTTATTAGTTTATTAATTTATTAATTTTATATAATATATGCATACATGCATCCGGAGTTGTTACAAATAATATTAGTGTACTGCTATTCTATCATTACACTGTGCATAATTGATTTAATTGAAATACTGTTTTCGTTGATTGATTTAGCATAAGATATTATTATTATTATATTAATTGTTAGGTTTCACTTTATAGTAATATATAGATTTATATATTACATGAATTCATATATGGAACACAAAACCACATCAAACCTCAAGACAACCATCTCCACTTCTCTCCTTCTTTCTCTGTACGTCCGAGAATCACCCATCAAACACCACTTCTATTCGCCATCACCTTTAACCATCGACAACCATGAACTACCTATCTCTCTCTCACCGTCTTATCTCTCCCTCTCTTAATACTTGTAAACGAAGAACCACTAGTCACCATAATCCAAACACCATCTTGTTCGACCACCATGATCCGCCATACCACAACCGTCACCCATCCTTTCTCCACCTCTCTCTCCTCTCTATCCATTTTTCTATGCGTAAATTCATCATCATCACAATGATTCTGTTCACGGTTTCATGTCCACCATCATCTGCTACAATCACTTTAAACCACTACCTACACCACCCGTTACCACTTTCCTTCACTCTTGAACACCCGACAGCCATCAACCACCACTACCACTTGCATACCCTGTTACTATTTCTGTTTGAGCACCCAACACAACCTTCGAACAAGTGTTGAGTCTGTGTATAGGCCGAAAACCACCATCCGCTACTGTTGAGACTGCCATACGCATTTATTTATGTCACTGTATATTTACACTCTCTTTTTGTGTTTGGTGATGAAGATGACACGTGATAAAGTAGGATAATGATGTTACAGTTGCATCGTGATTCTTTTCTCTTAAACCAAACCCTTATTAGTTGATCAATCGGGCTGCTTGTAATCCAATTAAATTACACTTGGGCTGAAGCCCATTACACACTTAATATAAAAGAAAAAAAAAAGTTCTAATCGGCCCAATATCCACACGGATTAACTTGGTTACCTGCCAAATCGTTACTGCTGATTAATATTTTTATTTTGACGACGGCTATAATAATGAAGAATGGTGATGGTAAACGGATGATGACGAGATTAAAATGGTGACTAAAATGATGATGATACGGGTGATGATAGATGGTAATGAGAGTTAGATGATTTAGGTATGATAATGATCACGGTGGATGATGAAGAGATTGATGATATAAAATGATGATGAATCAAGATAATGATAATCGATGTTGATATTGACAAAATAGTTATGATGATAAGTTAAACGAAGGTGATTATGATCGACAAAAGATGATGATGATGATGTGTATATTAAATAATTAGTCACGCGATTATTACCAAATTAGAATTTTGGTTCAATGGTTAGCGGTGTGGGTGTTAAGCAAGAGGTCTTGGGTTCTAGCCTGGGCAACGGCGTTTATTTTTCTTAGCATTATTACACTAAGGTAGTATTTCCATTATTATTATTATTATTATTATTATTATTATTATTATTATTATTATTATTATTATTATTATTATTATTATTATTATTATTATTATTATTAATATCTAGCTATTATTATTATTAGTATTATTATCATTATTATTATAAATATTACTAAAAGTATCATTATTTTCAAGTTTATCATTTTTGTTAAAATTAGTATTATTATTAAAATTAACATTTCTTTTATTAAAAATTATCATTTTTATTATTAATTAACATTATTATTATTATTAGAATTATCATAATTAGTATTAGTGTTATCATTATTATTATTATTAATATTATTAATATATCAAATAAAGGTTTTCTATATAAAAATATATTTATGACATAAAACATAACTACATTAATATCAATAATACATATTATATTTTAATGAGTAATTACTATATTAAAAATTCGATATGATGAGTATTAGTTAAAAAAAAATAATAATATAGATTTATCTATATAACATATAATATAACAAGCATATTATTAATAATAATATAAACTTGTTCGATTACTATTTGGTGTTAATATATATACTTGATATAGGTTCGTGAATCCGGGGCCAACCCTACACTTGTTAAATATTGTCATATGTATTTTTACTACAAAATACAGTATGGTGAGTTCATTTGCTCCCTTTTACTCTTTACATTTTTGGGACTGAGAATACATGCGCTGTTTTATAAATGTTTTACGAAATAGGCACAAGTACTAAAACTAATTCTATGTGGGTTTAAACCATAAATATACCCTTAGCTTGGTAACATAAACTACTTGTCTATGTACGGTAGGCACGAATCCTAAAGATAGATCTATTGGGCCTGACAAACCCCATCCTGATTATGGGATGCTTTAGTACTTCGAGGTTATTTTAAACTCACCTGATCTGGTGTACTTCAGAGGGTAAAACATGAACGTTAAGGCTTGTTACCGGGTGCCTACAACTTATAGAATACTTTTATACACTTGCGAGTGTACATATATTTATAAACGGAAATCTTGTGGTCTGTTAATATATTGAAATGATTGTTATGATAAACCTATGAACTCACCAACCTTTTGGTTAACACTTTTAAGCATGTTTATTCTCAGGTATGAAAGAAACATTACGCTGTGAATTTGCTCATTTTAGAGATATTACTTGGAGTCGTTCATGGCATATTTAAGTCAACGCCTCGCAATGGGACCAAATGTTGATGACTTCGTTCAGGTGGATTAGGACGGGTCATCACAGGTGGTATCAGAGCGGTGGTCTTAGCGAACCAGGTCCTGCATTAGTGTGTCTAACTGATAGTTGTTTAGATGCATTATTGAGTCTGGACTTCGACCGTGTCTGCATGTCAAAAGTTCTTCTTATCATTTCGTGTCGAAAATTATCTGCTTATCATTCTTAGGGAATCACTTACTTATCATTCTTAATCTAGACATATCTTACTGCCTGGATTGCATGAATAGTGTACAGACAAAAATTCATATCTTAGCGTATCTATTACTGTAAACTTTGCCTGACAGCTTCCGTAGATTCCTCCGTAACTTATGGGATTTTAGTATTATATATGCATATGTAAATTATGTATTGCAGGGTACTAACCTACATCCTATAATCTATTTCTTATCAAAAATCCTTCATATGATCGTACGAGATGAATCCCTCAACCAGTTCGAATTCCTCGGATTCCGACAGCTATTTCGATATGGAGTTTCACCTAAGCTCCGAAAGCAGTGTCACCAAAATGAATCAACCAATTTATCTGATGGGTTCGTAGCCTACTCAATCATTGGAGACAAAAAGAAGGTGATCTTTTCCATCAACCAAATTCACCTCTTGGCGGTGAACCTGAAGCACTTACCGGCGAACCTGTTCGAGATACTATTTTCTCACTCATTTCTCGAATATCTCACCACGATTATATTCTATCTAAAATTCTAAACCTTATTCATCCATTCGTTCTGATCGACAATCATCTTGGAGTAATGGAAGAAGTCAACGAGCTTCATGCTCGATTAATAAATTTGGAGAATATGGTTCAAAATTTACCAGCTTCAGCAACATCACCGATACCAACAGTACCATCAGCAATAGCACCAGTATCATCAACAATCCATGCCTCAACACCTAATTCTGTACCTCAAGCCTAATCATCGTTCTACATGATGTTCTACATCATTTATCCCCGTTCGACATGGCGATTAAGTAAGCTCTAAAGTTTTGGAGATTATCCATTCTAGTTCTAACGGTAAATCAAATGAGATTAATATTATGTTAACTCATTAAATCCATGATTACATCTGAAGAAAATATATATGTATATATGTTTTTATAAAGATTGTAATTAAAAATTCTTTTGTACAAACTGTTAATGGTGAAAATATTTTAACGGGTAGGTAATACCCGAGGAATATTTAGATTTCACATTAATAAGTTACACTGTACAGTCTTCGAATTTGATTCAACAGTCATTTACTATCCTACTTACATTCACCGATATACAAATCCATTCACCACGGAATAACCATTTTCATCCAATTTCGTATTTGGATTTTGATTTATCAGAATCCAACAAGTGGCATAATGAAGAAAACATTTGACAAAGTAAAATTTGTTAGAAACAAACAAATTAACTATGAGAAATTTTGTTAAGAATCCACGCTAACTGTTCCTAGCTAATTGTTCCTAGCTAACCGATTACATTTTATTTATCGCAATTTAATTATCGTAATTTACATTCTCGCAATTTTATTTATCTTCATTTAATTTCTGTTATTTACTTTACGCACTTTATTTATCGTTATTTAATTTCTGTTATTTCTTTTACGCACTTTAAATATCGGGACACGTATACAAGGTTTTGACATATCATATCGACGCATTTATATATATTATTTGGAATAACCATAGACACTCTATATGCAGTAATGATCGAGTTCTATATACAGAGTTGAGGTTGATTCTACAATAATATATATAATTTGAGTGGTGATCGAGTCTGAGACATGTACACGGGTCACGATACGTATTAATTAATTCGAATATTATAAATTAAATTATATATGAATTATTGGACTGTTAACTGTGGACTATCGATTGTGGACTATCAAGATTGGACAGTTAAAAATGAATTAAAATATTGATTATAACATATGAAACTAAATAATTCTTCAAGTTTGCCACTTGATTTCATCTTAAATCTCATTTGTATCTTGACGATTACAATTCGCGTTCAAACCTTTCTTGATTCTTGAAAACACTTCAATCGATAGGATGAACCAACCGCACTTCATCTACGAAAGAAGAGATTGATGCATATAGTTATGCACCTGAAAAACTCTCGAAAACTGAGTGAACATTTAACCCGTAGCAGTGCCAATTTCCTTTAGTGTTATTATTACCCAAGATAACTTGGTAATCCCTTTCAAAATAGCAAATTTTGTCACAGCTCTAACAAGTTAATTTCAACCTTTGTTCGAAACAACCTTATTATAACCTTGATATATATGCGTACTCATTTATTGTTACCAGGGAATCCTTTTATATTCCACAATATTACCATCGGCGTTTAATCATCTAAAAACACAATTTTCTTGAAATGATCTCGGATTGATAGCCGATGATTCAGATATCGTAGCATTAAATGCAGAGGAAACAGAAAAAAAAATTGTAGATGGCCTAAACGGCCAAAAGTTTGACGATAAAGAAGGGAGTGTTGGAAACGCTCAATAGAAAATTTAGTATCGAAAAAAAAGCGGATTATGCGAAACTATGAAGGAAGCCGTGGACAAATCACAAAGACTAAACTTGCCTTCAAAGAATTCAAATGATTCAATGTCCGATGAAATCTTTAGAGAATATCTTGCTCCGAAGTCATGTTAAAATCTTGCGGAAAATTTTTCTTCATCAACATTCGAACTTAGAAATTCCAAAATATCATCATAAATATCTTCGATATTTCTGAGGATATTTTCATAAATATTCTTGTCCGGAATTATCTACCTCTTCGTGTTTTCTGTATTCCATTATATTGGAAACTTCAGTAAAATTTAAGTATAAATTATGAATGAATTGTGGAGAAGTGTTGGGAATTGATGCATGGGTTAGTATAATATAATGACGCTTGGCCAACGTGATTATATTACAGTAAGTCATGCTGAAAATTTTATTGGATATGATGATTCACATATCATAACGTCATCATGTGCTATGTTACATAACTCTTTCATGCTACTTAACTTCTGAACATATCAAGAAAATATATTCTTGATGGTTCTATCTTTCTTGATATTGATAAATTTGAAAATCAAATCGTGCTATCACGTTCCTTCCTGCTTAGAACATTATAATCATTCAAAATTCTGTATCTACGAATTCTGGACCATTATTCGCTTGACTTGAAGTCGGGAAGAGAAAACAAAAGTATAGAACCTCGAAATATAAGGGAGAATATAAAGCCCGATAACCACACATAAATTACAAACCGTGTATGTCAATGTTTATCGCAACATAAAGACACGGGATAATTAAAAACACTATAACCCCAAGGGCGAAGAAAGCAGATTCCTCTGGTGGAAGTTGGAAAAGGAGAACGAATGTTGCGATAGTAAGGATGAGGACAAGGATCAGAACTGGATTAAGCATTTTCACAATCTTTTGGATGTATGAACTAAGAAAGAAAGTATAGGAATGGTGAGAATAATGGAACGGAAGAGCTTAATTTATAATGAATATATCAGATAGAGTAATCGAGGCAGATCACTGTATTTAATTATAGAGATCTTAATTTCCTTATTCGCCGAAGAATCAAATCTTTTAGATTTCGAAAATTTTCTTTAATCCCTTGAATTTCGGAATTCAACCATGACTACGTCAAAAGTTATGACGAAACTTATTTTTCCTTATTCAACTATTTTGTGACAGCTTCATTCGTACTCATCGAATAATCGAATTGTTTTATCCACATTACTCAATGATGATAAAACTTTATTTATCAACTCATATTCGTCATAAAAACAATTTTATTGTTAGCCATGACCACCTCACTCAAATTTCGGGACGAAATTTCTTTAACGGGTAGGTACTGTGACGACCCAGAAATTTGCGACCAAATTTAAACTTAATCTTTATATGATTTCGACACGATAAGAAAAGTCTGTTAGGTTGAGTCTCAAAATTTTTGAACTGTTTTATATATTCAATTGACCTTCGACCATTTCTGACGATTCACGAACAACTATTTGTAATAGATACACATATATTTTTATTATATATATAGATTGTATGCATTTGAACTATAATTTAAAATATTGTATGCTTTAATTAACTAGGTAAAATAAAAATAAAATATGATATTATGATAATTATTATTTAAAACACATCTATATAAATAAAGTATGTTAAATATATATTTTGTGATTTCGAATCTATTTAGTAAAACGACAAGAACACTCAATTGTCATTCGATTGATATTAAGCAAGTTAAATTCAAACTATTGTAATTTTAAAATAAACGGTGATACGAAAATGAGTTCTATAAATTTTAGGCTTACTAAAATTATATTTAGGACCTAGTTATTAAATTTCAACACTTTTTATTTTTCACCCATAAATGAGAGGGACAGTTGAGATAATTTTATTTAACAAATTATGGATCGAATTTTATACCATAATGACCAAAATAATTAAATATATTTAATCTAAAAATTTGAAATTTTTAGGAACGCTCTTATACGTTAACTGTTTAGTAATGGACACGATACAACACCCCGTGAAGCTGTCGGTATATAAAAATAAAATGTGGCTACCATATTTTTCAAACCACACGTTTTTTTGTGACTTTTAGTTTATTAGTTTATTAATTTATTAATTTTATATAATATATACATACATGCATCCGGAGTTGTTACAAATAATATTAGTGTACTGCTATTTTATCATTACACTGTGCATAATTGATTTAATTGAAATACTGTTTTCGTTGATTGATTTAGCATAAGATATTATTATTATTATATTAATTGTTAGGTTTCACTTTACAGTAATATATAGATTTATATATTACATGAATTCATATATGGAACACAAAACCACATCAAACCTCAAGACAACCATCTCCACTTCTCTCCTTCTTTCTCTGTACGTCCGAGAATCACCCATCACACACCACTTCTATTCGCCATCACCTTTAACCATCAACAACCATGAACTACCTATCTCTCTCTCACCGTCTTATCTCTCCCTCTCTTAATACTTGTAAACGAAGAACCACTAGTCACCATAATCCAAACACCATCTTGTTCAACCACCATGATCCGCCATACCACAACCGTCACCCATCCTTTCTCCATCTCTCTCTCCTCTCTATCCATTTTTCTATGCGTAAATTCATCATCATCACAATGATTCTGTTCACGGTTTCATGTCCACCATCATCTGCTACAATCACTTTAAACCACCACCTACACCACCCGTTACCACTTTCCTTCACTCTTGAACACCCGACAGCCATCAACCACCACTACCACTTGCATACCCTGTTACTATTTCTGTTTGAGCACCCAACACAACCTTCGAACAAGTGTTGAGTCTGTGTATACGCCGAAAACCACCATCCGCTACTGTTGAGACTGCCATACGCGTTTATTTATGTCACTGTATATTTACACTCTCTTTTTGTGTTTGGTGATGAAGATGACACGTGATAAAGTAGGATGATGATGTTACAGTTGCATCGTGATTCTTTTCTCTTAAACCAAACCCTTATTAGTTGATCAATCGGGCTGCTTGTAATCCAATTAAATTACACTTGGGCTGAAGCCCATTACACACTTAATATAAAAGAAAAAAAAAAGTTCTAATCGGCCCAATATCCACACGGATTAACTTGGTTACCTGCCAAATCGTTACTGCTAATTAATATTTTTATTTTGACGACGGCTATAATAATGAAGAATGGTGATGGTAAACGGATGATGACGAGATTAAAATGGTGACTAAAATGATGATGATACGGGTGATGATAGATGGTAATGAGAGTTAGATGATTTAGGTATGATAATGATCACGGTGGATGATGAAGAGATTGATGATATAAAATGATGATGAATCAAGATAATGATAATCGATGTTGATATTGACAAAATAATTATCATGATAAGTTAAACGAAGGTGATTATGATCGACAAAAGATGATGATGATGATGATGATGTGTATATTAAATAATTAGTCACGCGATTATTACCAAATTAGAATATTGGTTCAATGGTTAGCGGTGTGGGTGTTAAGCAAGAGGTCTTGGGTTCTAGCCTGGGCAACGGCGTTTATTTTTCTTAGCATTATTACACTAAGGTAGTATTTCCATTATTATTATTATTATTATTATTATTATTATTATTATTATTATTATTATTATTATTATTATTATTATTATTATTATTATGATTATTATTATTATTATTATTATTATTATTATTATTATTATTATTATTATTATTATTATCTAGCTATTATTATTATTATTAGTATTATTATCATTATTATTATAAATATTACTAAAAGTATCATTATTTTCAAGTTTATCATTTTTGTTAAAATTAGTATTATTATTAAAATTAACATTTCTTTTATTAAAAATTATCATTTTTATTATTAATTAACATTATTATTATTATTAGAATTATCATAATTAGTATTAGTGTTATCATTATTATTATTATTAATATTATTAATATATCAAATAAAGGTTTTCTATATAAAAATATATTTATGACATAAAACATAACTACATTAATATCAATATTACATATTATATTTTAATGAGTAATTACTATATTAAAAATTCGATATGATGAGTATTTTTAAAAAAAAAAAAAATATAGATTTATCTATATAACATATAATATAACAAGCATATTATTAATAATAATATAAACTTGTTCGATTACTATTTGGTGTTAATATATATACTGGATATAGGTTCGTGAATCCGGGGCCAACCCTACACTTGTTAAATATTGTCATATGTATTTTTACTACAAAATACAGTATGGTGAGTTCATTTGCTCCCTTTTACTCTTTACATTTTTGGGACTGAGAATACATGCGCTGTTTTATAAATGTTTTACGAAATAGGCACAAGTACTAAAACTAATTCTATGTGGGTTTAAACCATAAATATACCCTTAGCTTGGTAACATTAAACTACTTGTCTATGTACATTATGCGCGAATCCTAAAGATAGATCTATTGGGCCTGACAAACCCCATCCTGACTATGGGATGCTTTAGTACTTCGAGGTTATTTTAAACACACCTGATCTGGTGTACTTCAGAGGGTAAAACATGAACGTTAAGGCTTGTTACCGGGTACCTACAACTTATAGAATACTTTTATACACTTGCGAGTGTACATATATTTATAAACGGAAATCTTGTGGTCTGTTAATATATTGAAATGATTGTTATGATAAACCTATGAACTCACCAACCTTTTGGTTGACACTTTTAAGCATGTTTATTCTCAGGTTTGAAAGAAACATTCCGCTGTGCATTTGCTCATTTTAGAGATATTACTTGGAGTCGTTCATGGCATATTTAAGTCAACGCCTCGCAATGGGACCAAATGTTGATGACTTCGTTCAGGTGGATTAGGACGGGTCATCACAATAACGGTAAACACGATAGGTCAAAGATGTTCAATTAGTCCTATGGCTCGTTACAACTCGATTATGTAGCATGTGAATCAAATTGTCAAGTTTCATGCAAGATACAAGTATAGAAACAAGTTAGAAAGATTGCATAATCATTTGGTTAAGTTTGACAAAAAGTCAAACTTTGGTCGGTCAAAGTCAACGAAAAAGTCAACACGTTCGGGTCGGGTCCCGAACTATTTTTCTATGCTAGTTATTCATATATAAGCATATTAGAACAAGTTTCATGTGAATCGGAGGTCCCTAGCATAGCAAACATTTTTCCTCTAAATGACAAGTTGGTCAGCCCACTTTAGCGCGCCGCGCGGGGTTATTGTGCGCCGCGCCATTACCTGTGCAGAAATTCTGGCAGTTTTCAAGTTTAATGCACAAACCTAACTTCAAACAATCACCATTTATGACCCGCAAACAACCAAAACATGTATCTTATATCATCGGAAAGGTAATTTGACAAGGAAAACAACTAAACACATTTCAACAATCACATTTACCTTTACAACAACCAAAATCACATTCAAAGCTCCTTATTTAATGCATTCAAGTTCATAAATGCCATTCGATGATTCGGCAATCAATTTACATGAATGATATGCCGTTTCGAAGGTAATCAAGCATACAATACAACCTAACACTTACAAATAACATTTCATGTCATTCAAAGCATCAAAAGTCCATTTCAAGTTCATCAAACCCTAACCCAATTTCACCAAAATCACTAATCAAGTTCATGAAGTTTTCTAAAGCAACCTACACATCAAATTAAAGCTAGTGATACTAGGAACACATTTAATACTTGCACTTTATCATAACAACAACATGTAAGCAACCAAATCAACAATCAAACACACCAAACTTTTAAGTTCATGCTAGTTACTAAAAATAACAAGATCGAACATATAAATCATATATTCATGTTAGACTTGAGCCATAGACACTAATTAACAACTTTATAAGTTAAAAACATCAAGAACACGAAATCTAGTGATTTTAGAAAGTTACCCAAATGTAATGAAATCGGTATGGAATCGAAGAGGAAGTTGCAAGGATTCCAAATATGTAATTTGTTTGGATTGAAGCTTGCTAGATTTGATTTGGATGATGAATCTTTGTAATGGAGAATTGAAAGAAAATGTGGAAGTGTTAAAAGAAAATGGAAATGGAAAATAGAAATGAAAGGAGATGGGTGTTGAATTACCTAAACGAGATATTTTTAAAACGCATATTAATGAAGGATGTTATAATCATATAACGAACTTTAAATAATTAAACAAAAAAGTAAACGGAAAAAGGCGGGATGTTACATCTACAACTGGTCTGTACGACAACTTTCTGACCTAAATCAAGAAGCGCGTGTCTTTTTCTCGGAAGACTTTACTTCCTTTTAAATCAAGTGGCATATTTATTTCAAATATATTATAAGAAATCAGGTAAAACTGATTAAAATCGTCCAAAACAAAAGTACCTTTAATTATTTGTACAAAAATATGTGATATATGATTTAAATAACTTGGTATATTTTTCCCACACTTGGCTTTTATATTTCTTTCTTTGCCTTTTTATTCTCTTCTATTCCATTTTAAACGAATTTAAGCGTTTTGGGTTGTTTCTCAATTTATGTTCTTTCAAAGATAACAATAATTTCGGTGTTATCACCTAGTTTTATCGTTCATAAATATGTATAAACGAGATTTTGAGTTCATTTAGTTGAATTTTTTATTTAAAAATTTTACTAGAAGTGGGTAGTCAGTATATAAGACTAGGGCTGTTCTTTATTATCAGAGAGCACTAGATTCTAATACAACTACTGCGTTACTAGTATTTTAACGGTGGATATTAAACCAAGTGTATAAGTCAAATCTTTAAAATCCTAAAGAATTTAATCCCTTCCCACACTTAAGATCTTGCAATGCCCTCATTTGCAAGAAATCAGTAACAATTTAAATTATTGAGGGTGATTAGCGTAGAAAAATGATTAAATTTTACCAAAGTTTTCAAACATATTGTTGTTTGTTTGAATGATAAATGGTGCACATCATTTGTTCATTCCTGCAGTTGTTATATCATATTTATTTTGCATCTTGTCGTCAAAATTAGTTGCTTTTCCTGAACTTAATGCCAGTCTTTGAAAGTGCTCTGTTTTACCCTGTTGTGTACATGAGATAAAATATAAACATATATACATATTTTTGAAGTTTGGAATATCACCCCACATTCAAAAATTATTAAAATATAATAATAAAAGTTAGAAAATTATAAAAACTATTACAGTATCAGAAGAAGTATTAAAAGTATAAAATTACAAGCTACAAAATAAATAAAAATGGAAATAAAAGAAAATTACGGTTGATGAGGATGGTTCCAGTAGGGATTCCATTCATAACCGTAAGTGCTGTAGAATGCTTGAGCTGGGTTATATGTAGGGAACGGTGGTCGGGTCTGTATAGTCCAGGGAGGAAATATGGCCGGTTGAGTAGGAATGTAGTTTGTGTTATTGTAGGCACAATGGCTTATGATTTGGCTTTGATGATATTGCAAATCTGCAAATGCTCGTTGTCTAGTCATTTCATACTCATTTTGGGCCAATAAAATTTGCATTTCTGTCATCTAATTCCCTCCTCCCGCATTACCTTCCTCCTCATCTCTTTCTACATGTGGATGCTTGCCATCATATGGTGCTGCAGCGTTATGTCGTTTCTTTAAAACCTTTGCACCATGATATACTTGCAAACCAATTCTATCACGGGGTTCTGGTTCTGCAATTAATAATCCCCCTGACTTCTATCCACACCGAGATACTCAGCAATTAAAGTAATAAAGATACCACCTCCTATTATACTATTAGGCCGCATACCCCTAACCATTACCGATAAATAATAACCCACACAATAAGGTATACTTACAATGCTCTGTGGGTCTCGAATACACATGAGGTAAAATAAATCATTTTCATTTACCTTCTCTTTGTTTCTACCTCGATGTGTAATCGAGTTTGCTAAAAACATATGGATCACTCTTAGCTCAGCTCTATTAATATCAGTATACGAGTAATATCCCCCACGAAATTGGTTATGGCTAGTCATTCTACTCCATATTCCATTCATATCAAAATTTTCATCAACCCTCGTACCATTAATTATCAACCTTTGACAATCAGTAGATGCTAGTTCCTCGGGAGTATATATACATAAAGCCTGAGCCATATCTAATAGAGACATATGGCGCATCATACCTCCTAACAAAAATCTAATAAAGCTCCGATCGGTTAAGGTAGCTACCCGATCATTTATTTCAACACTACATAATAATTCCACACACCATTCTCTATATACCGGCCTACGTATATTGAATAATCGTTCTCAATCATTAAAAGTAGAATTATCATACATTTGTGTAAGTAATTCTCTGATTGGCTCAGCTAACCCCACTGCTTCTAACGGTTCCCAATCTATCACCCTGGGTACTTCAACATTCTTTGACTGAAGAATGTGTAAGTTCCTCTGATATTTTGGATAATCTATCCAATGTCTGTCAAATCTTAAATTAGGGTGTAAATTTTCCAATTGTATATTTGAATATGAAATGAATTGATGCGGTAGATTTTGTCTGTATTGGTCGTTAATCTCCTGTTCGTCTGCATTCTCAGGAGGAGCATTGTGAGCCTGAGAAGCGGATGAAGATTCACCCCTTTCAGTCTGCAAAACACATTAAACACAATTTTTTTAGAGCATCCAAATATGCATTAGTGTTATCAAAATTATAAATCAAAACAATCATAATGACATGTTTAAATAATATTAAACTTATACACAATTTCATAAAACTAACAATTCTACACTTTTACAAATAAACATATATGAAAATGTATACAATATTTCTAAGCATTCATCTTCTAAAACATGTCAAAAATAATCATTATAGCAATTAAACAAGTTTCAAATGGCATTCATATTAAATTAATCAAGTTCATGCATTTTTGACTCAAAAAGTCAACAATCTTGCTCAAAAATCATGTTTAGGATCAAAGTTTTGATCATTTAGAAACCTAAACATGTTACACTATTTAATTAAGCATGAACTAACAACAAAATTCAGCCATAACCCGTTTATAACAAAAAGCCCAAATTTTGCTCAAGAACACAAACCCTAGATTACTCAGAAGTTGAAGTTTAAGGCTTCTAATCATGTTAAATAGCATCAATCTAGGTTATACAAGCATAATATATAAACAATTTAAGCACAATTAAACTAGAAATTATCAAAATTAAATTAGGTATAATTTTGCTCAAGAAAACTAAAAATCCGGATTAAAGAGTGTTTAGATGTAGAAATTACCGATCTCCTTGAAAAACTTCTTGGTAGGATTCTTCTCAACATGATTTTAGCAAAAAATTTGATGATTAACGGTGAAAAATCGTGATTTTGAGAGGGTTTTGGGGTGTTTTTCGCAGAAAAATGTGATTGTGTGTGTGTGGACTGATCTGTCTCAACCAGTTAACTGGTCTAGATTTTTCAAGCTCCGCGAGTGCGGTGCTTTTTCTACTGAGAAGCTCCGCGAGTGCGGTTCTTTTTTTTTTGGCATACTTTAAATAAATAATTAAAAATAATGATAACAAAATTTCTCGTCCCGCCCTCGGGTAAAGCAATTTCGGTTCAACGACCTATGTCTTCAACTCACGACGAATTTTAGAAATCAATTTTTTAACTTAATGAAATAAAGTAAAATTTGTTTTTAAATTCACACCAAACTTAAATTTAAAATGCATAGAATTTTATATAAATATTATTAATTTTTCAAACTTACATTTAAAATAATAATGTTATATATTAATTTTAAAAACAAGGTAAAAATAAAAATAAAAATCTTTTTGGTGTTTTATCCCACTTTAATCAATCAAATATTAACAAAAAAATACGTCCCTCTTTTGGGTAAAGTAATTTCGGCTAAATTACGTAGTTTTACTCCTGACGAATTTCTGAAATATTTTGGATTGATTGATTAAAGATATTTATATCTTATGAATAAACGGTAAATTTCGCAGTGATGAATTAAATTTTTGTATGATATCAATAATTTTGGTTTCGCATACCTAATTTTATTGAATATCAATTTAATACTTTATAGCGAACGATTCAGCGTTTATTATTAAAAGGTTAAAAGCAATAAATAAAAACAAATAAAAACTGTACATGCTTACCTGTGAGATAGAATTCTCAGAGACCTGCTTTAGTAGACTCATAGGAGAGTCGTTCGATTTGGTTTTCCATTGCTACATAAGCGTAACCTCGATTCTTCAATAACTTTTCTTCTAAACATACGAACGGTCCTTCTCTGCATAAAGTAACGAATTCAGAATTGGAATGTGTTTGATTGTTCGAACATTTCCCTTCGTGTGACCATTTTCCGCATTTATGACATCTTCCAAGGTGTCGTGCTCTTCTTTTTGTTGCGGATTTTGACTTTCCTTTACCAAAATGTGTCTTATGATGATCTTTCCTGAGTTCTTTCCTCACTTCGTCCATTTTGCCTCTTATGAATGATACCAGTTCACTCGGGAAGGTGTTATTATTACGTTTAGTAATCATAGCGTGTAGTAGTAGACCATGGGTCAGATCAAAGGAATTCTTCATCTTGTAAAACCTAAAAGAAATAAAAATTCAGAATGGAGGGAGAAGACTAGTTCTTTAGGGCTGCTAGGGAAAGACCATTCGGATTCCATTTTTGAGAACTACACGAAAACAGAACATCTAACTCTAACAGAAATTCATATTACCCTTAAAAAATTCGAATCTTCCCACACTTAGTTAGCTATGGTGTCAAAATTGTGATTAACTTCATCTTCAACTTCCATTGGATTATCTATGTAATGTTTAACTCTGTGACCATTAACCTTAAATTCAATCCCATTTGAATTTATTAACTCTATTGTTCCGTATGGTAAAACTCTTTTGACTATGAATGGTCCAGACCATCTTGATTTCAACTTTTCAGGAAATAGCTTGAATCTTGAATTGAAAAGAAGAACTCTGTCTCCTTCCTTAAATTCTTTTGAACTTCTGATTCTTTTATCATGCCATTTCTTCATTCTTTCCTTATAGATTAACGAATTTTCATATGCATCGTGTCTTAATTCTTCTAATTCGTTTAGTTGACTTAACCGTAGCTGTCCAGCTTCATGTAAATCAAGATTACATGTCTTCAAAGCCCAAAATGCTTTGTGCTCAATTTCTACTGGAAGGTGACATGCTTTTCCGTAAACGAGTTTAAAAGGTGTGGTGCCAATTGGAGTTTTGTAGGCTGTTCTAAAAGCCCAGAGTGCATCCTCCAATTTCATGGACCATTCTTTAGAATTTGACCCTACAGTTCTCTAGAATACGTTTTAAAGCTCGGTTGGTATTTTCAACTTGTCCACTTGTTTGTGGATGATAAGCAGTGGAGATTTTATGAGTTACTCCGTATCTTTTAAGAACTTTCTCAAGTTGATTATTACAAAAATGAGTACCCCGATCACTTATTAAAGCGTTTAGTGTTCCGAACCTTGCAAAAAGATGTTTTAAAAAGTTGACTACAACTCGTGCATCGTTAGTTGGGAGAGCTTGTGCTTCTGCCCATTTAGATACATAATCAATGGCAACGAGAATGTAGAGATTATTATGAGATTTTGGAAATGGGCCCATAAAGTCAATACCCCAAACGTCAAATACTTCACATACTTGAATGACATTTTGTGGCATTTCATCACGTTGACTTATTTTTCTGGCCCTTTGACATGCATCACAGGATTTACAAAGAAGGTGTGCATTTTTGAAAATTGTAGGCCAATAGAATCCAGCATCGTAGACTTTTCTTGCTGTGAGTTGAGGCCCATAATGCCCTCCTGTTGGTCCTGTGTGACAATGATTTAAGATTTGACTAGCTTCATCCCCGAATACACAGTATTATTCCATCGGGACAACTTTTAAACAAATGTCGATCTTCCCAAAAAAAGTGTTTTATATCACTAAAGAATTTCTTTCGTTTTTGGTACGACAACCCTTTTTCAAGGAATCCACATACTAAGTAGTTCGCATAGTCTGCAAACCATGGAATTTCATTATAATCGATCTTCAATAGATATTCATCAGGAAAATTATCTTGTATAGCCGATTAATTTAGAACTTCTAATTCGGGATTTTCAAGGCGAGAAAGATGATCAGCTGCGAGATTTTCCAGCTCCCTTTTTGTCTCGGATTTCAATATCGAATTCTTGTAAGAGTAAGATCCAACGGATTAAATGTGGTTTGGCATCTTGTTTTGAAAATAGGTATCTAAGAGCAGAATGGTCGGTATAGACCATCGTTTAGCTAGAACGAGATATGAACGAAATTTGTCAAAAGCAAAGACAATAGCAAGGAGTTCTTTTTCAGTAGTTGTGTAATTCGTTTGTGCTCCTTGTAACGTCTTACTAGCGTAATAAATAGGTTGAAATCGTTTTTCAATCCTTTGTCCTAAAACGGCTCCCATTGCAAAATCACTTGCATCGCACATGAGTTCAAATGGTAGATTTCAATTTGGAGTTATCATGATTGGCGTATTAGTGAGTTTTTCTTTAAGAATATTAAAAGATTTGATGCATTCATCCGAAAAGATGAATGGGGCATCTTTTTCTAGGAGTTTATTCATAGGAGTGACAATTTTAGAAAAATCTTTTATGAAACGTTGGTAAAAACCGGCATTCCCTAGAAAACTCCTAACTCCTCTAACATTGGTGGGATGTGGAAGTTTAGCAATTACATCTACTTTAGCTCTATCCACTTTAATTCCTTCCTTTGAAATTTTATGACCAAGAACGATGCTTTTTTAACTATGAAATGGCATTTCTCCCAATTAAGAACTAGATTTGATTTCTCGCATCTAATAAGCATTCGTTCAAGATTAACTAGACATGTTTCAAAAGTATCACCGAAGACTGAAAAGTCATCCATGAAAACTTCCATGCATTCTTCTATCATATCGTGAAAAATCGCCATCATGCACCTTTGAAAGGTTGAAGGGGTGTTGCAAAGTCCAAATGGCATGCGTTTGTAAGCAAAAGTACCATAAGGGCACGTAAAGGTGGTTTTCTCTTGGTCCTCTGGTGCGATTGGAATTTGAAAGTATCCGGAGAAACCGTCAAGAAAACAATAGTAACTGTTTTCGGCTAACCTTTCCAACATTTGATCAATGAAAGGTAAGGGAAAGTGATATTTTCTGGTAGCGTCATTTAATTTTCTATAATAAATACTAACACGCCATCCTGTTACAGTCCTAGTAGAAATAAGCTCATCTTTTTCATTTGTGATGACAGTCATGCCACCCTTCTTAGGTACACATTGAACTGGGCTTACCCATGGACTATCAGAGATTGGATAAATTAAACCTGCATCTAGCAGTTTAATAATTTCTTTCTAAACAACATCTTGCATATTAGGATTTAGTCTTCGTTGGCGTTGCACATATGTTTTATGACCTTCTTCCATAAGGATTTTATGTGTGCAATACGAAGGACTTATTCCTTTAATGTCATGAATCTTCCATGCAATAGCTGGTTTGTGAGCTTTTAGCACAGAAATGAGTTGAGATTTTTCATTTTCCGTAAGAGAAGACGATATTATTACAGGTAATTCAGATTCACCATGTAAATAAGCGTATTCCAAATGGATTGGAAGTGGCTTTAACTCTAATATCGGTGGTTCTTCTATCGATGATTTGTATCAATATATGTCTTCCTCTTTTAACATTTGAAGTTCTTCTGTTGTTGGTTCGTATTCATTAGCCATGAGTGTGGCTAACATTTCAGCTTCATCAATTGGTTCAGTTCCTTCTCCTAAAGAACATTCTCCTGTTCCTTATAATTCTGGAAATTCTTCTAACAATTCTGCATGTGAATCTATAGTTTGAATGTAATAACATGTATCATCTGCAGATTGCAGTTGTTGCATGGCTCTATCAACTGAAAAGGTAACACTCTCGTCCTCTATACTTAGGGTCAATTTCTTACCAAACACGTCTATTATTGCTTTAGCCGTGTTTAAGAATGGTCTTCCTAATATGAGAGGAACTCGAGAATCTTCTTCCATGTCCAGAATAACAAAATCTACTGGAAATACTAAAGTACCAACTTTAACCAGCATGTTCTCCATTATCCCTCTAGGATATTTTACTGATCGATCGGCTAGTTGTATGCTTATTCATGTTGGTTTCAATTCTTCGAGGTCTAGTTTAACGTATAGTGAATACGACATTAAATTTATACTAGCACCTAAGTCTACCAATGCTTCTATTAAACTAAGACTACCTAGAAAACATGGAATTGTGAAACTTCCTAGATCTGAAAGTTTTTCTGGTAGTTTATTCAACAACACTGCAGAACAATTAGCATTCATAGTAACAGCCGAGATTTCTTCCATTTTCTTTCTATTTGTGATTAGATCTTTCAGGAATTTAGCATATCTTGGCATTCCTGATATCACATCAATGAAAGGAAGATTGACATTTATTTGTTTAAACATATCCAAGAATTTGGATTGCTCGGCTTCAAGTCTTTCTTTTCTCATTTTACTCGGGTAAGGAAGCGGTGGTTGGTATGGTTTAACATAAGGCTTTGCCTTAACTGTGTATCTTCATTAACCTTTTCAACTACCGGCTCTGTTTACTTTTCTTGCTCAGGCTGTGGTGCCTGTGTAGTGGGAATAGAGTCATCAGAAATTACAGGTATTTCAGGTGGTTTAAGTGTAATACCACTTCTTGTGGTAATGGCTTTAGCTGTTTCATTTCGGGGGTTAGCATTTGTATCACTAGGTAGACTCCCCGATTTTCTTTCACCTATCAACCTTGCTAGGTTGCTCACTTCTTGTTCCAGATTTTGGATAGAAGCTTGTTGATTTCTAAATGCTTGAGCATTTTGTTCATTAGTTTGTTTTTGAGATGTGAAAAACTGCGTTTGAGATTCAACTAGCTTCGACATCATATCTTCTAAATTTGGCTTTTTATCATCGATTTGTGGTGGTTTATTTTGAAAAATAGGTCTTTGCTTATTGTAAGTATTATTGGATACTTGTTGATTGCTAGGACCTTGTTGGTTGTTGTATGGAACATTTCAGTTATAATTCTGATTTTGATTGTAGTTTGGTCTTGGCGGTTGATAATTATTTTGATAATTATTTCCAGTCCTTTGGTTCATGTATGAAACATTCTCTCTTTGTTCCATTGTTTGTTCAATACTGAGACAATCTTTTGTCAAATGTGGTCCTCCACACTGCGCACAACTAATTCTTATTGCGTGAATATCTTTAGTCATCTTTTCCATTCGTCTCTCGAAAGCATCTAACTTTGCGGAAATGGAATCAAAGTCATGGCTAGAATCGGCTCTAGCCGCTTTAGATGATCTAACGATGTCTTTTTCTTGATGCCACTCATGTGAGTGGGAGGCTGTGTTATCAATAATTTTGTAAGCTTCAGTTGTAGTGACCCGTCCTAATCCATCCGGACGAAGTCCATATCGATTATAAATGATTCACAATAGTTGATTACATCGCGAGGTACTTGACCTCTATATGATACATTTTACAAACATTGCATTCATTTTTGAAAAGACAATCTTTCATTACAACGAAAGTTGATGGCATGCATACCATTTTATAATATATCTAACTATAATTGATTTAATAATAATCTTGATGATCTCAACGACTCGAATACAACGTCTTTTGAAATATGTCATGAATGACTCCAAGTAATATCTTTAAAATGAGCAATTACACAGCGGAAGATTTCTTTCGTACCTGAGAATAAACATGCTTTCAAGTGTCAACCAAAAGGTTGGTGAGTTCATTAGTTTACATAAATAATCATTTCCATCAATTTTAATAGACCACGAGATTTTCATTTCTCATAAATATACGTCCCATGCATAGAGACAAAAATAATCATTCATATGGATTAAACACCTGGTAACCGACATTCACAATATGTATATAAGAATATCCCCATCATTCCGGGATCCTCCTTCGGACATGATATAAATTTCGAAGTACTAAAGCATCCGGTACTTTGGATGGGGCTTGTTGGGCCCGATAGATCTATCTCTAGAGTTCGCGTCAATTAGGGTGTCTGTTCCCTAATTCTTAGATTACCAGACTTAATAAAAAGGGCATATTCGATTTCGATAATTCAACCATATAATGTAGTTTCAATTACTTGTGTCTATTTCGTAAAGCATTTATAAAAACAACGCATGTATTCTCAGTCCCAAAAATATATATAAAAAGGGAATAATGAAACTCACCTAATGTATTTTGTAGTAAAAATACATATAACAGCATTGAACAAAAGTAAGGTTGGCCTCGGATTCACGAACCTATGATATTTATATATATATTAACATATATAATGGTAATCGAACAAATTATGTATTATAAGTGTATTAATTGTTATTTTAGTTATGTTTTTCATTAATAACCTAATTAGTTACATTTATTGATATTTATTGTAAAAAATATTAATATAGTTACGTTATGTGTAGTAAATATGATTTTATATAATTAATAGTAATTTTATAAAATAATATTGATAATAGTAGATAAAAGGTGTTTCATTCTATAATAATAATAATAATAATAATAATAATAATAATAATAATAATAATAATAATAATAATAATAATAATAATAATAATAATAATAATAATAATAATAATAATAATAATAATAATAATAATAATAATAATAATAGTTATGAGAATAATAATGATAAAAATGATACTTTTAATAATAATGGTAGAAAAATGATAATTTAACTAATACCTTGAATAATATTAATAATAATAATAATAATAATAATAATAATAATAATAATAATAATAATAATAATAATAATAATAATAATAATAATAATGATAACTTTACTGAAATGATAATTTTTAATATTTTTAGTAAATAAAAAAAAAATATAACAATATTAGTATTAATAATAACTATAATGTTAATAATAATAATACTCTTACTAATAATGATGTTAATAATGATTTTACTAATATTAATACTTAAAGATAACACTAATTTGATAATAATAATAATAACAATAATTAATGACAATAATAATAACAATAATAATAACGATAATAATAATAAATATAAAAATGAAACTACCTTTCAAATAAGCTTCTTAAAAAAAAACCGCCATCGCCCGGGCTCGAACCCCCGACCTCTCGCATACCAAAATCCCTCCCTAACCATTCAGGCTGTTGCCTACTATCTGTTTATAAACCGTTTTCATTTATTTTTAACCCGTAATATTTGTTCCCTATTTCTCTCCTTCTTCAACATTGGAAATCGACCAATTTAAAGATCAGACAACAAACGAAGGTTCTAATTAAATTTTGAAGATGAAACATAACAAACTGAAAGTGAGGAATTCAATTTATTAACACATCAGAATTATCAATTTAAATTTTAAAAGCTGTAAACAACCTTCAGTTGAGCATGATGAACATATAATCGAATTTCAAATTCCAAGATGTTTTAGACAAAAGCTATAACACAAATGGTGTTGCAAATGATTCATAAAAACTTTATGAATCGTTAATTTAACTTAAAACATCGAAATCAAATCGAATTTTACTAAGAACAATTTCTTTGACTTTTCATTGTTAAACTTTGACTCGACGATTAATGATTAATACAATAAATTGAAGCTTGTAAACTTCCAGATAGTTTGATTAATGGATTCCAAACACGACTGCATTTCTACATTTTTAAAGTTTAATCAATTTCATTGAATTGAATATCACAGTTAATATAACTATGAACATCAAACCAAATTTTAATTTTTAAAACGTTTTAGATTAATATTCCAACATGAAAAAGGTTTTAAACCAATGTTATAAACTTTCTGAATCCTTAAATCGACTTAAAACATAAAGATGAATTCGAATTTTACCAGGAACGGATCGGTTGACTTTTTGAGGTGAAACTTTGACTCCTAAATTCGAATTTGATATAGAAAATTGGTTAGTGAAACTTTCCAGTTTGTTTAGATGAATTATTTCCAACAATCCTGCATTAACCCTTTTTGAAATCTATTGTAAAATCGACCTTTTTGAAAAATCAAGCCAAGAACAGGGCAGAAACTGTCCCTTTGTATTTTTTTCTGATTAAATTTGGTTTTATTAGAAGTTGTTGCTGAATTTAGTGGTTTGTAACAGATAAGGCGAGGTTGTATGGTCTTAATTAACATCTGTAAAGAATTTCTTTATAGCAAGTTGATATTCAACAAAATAATTGGTCAGTACAAATATAAATAAAAAAAATACTAAGGTCAGATTGTGATTCAATTATAGATGGTACGATTGATTTGGGTGTTTAACGTTTTCAGAGGCAGAAGACAAAATTTGTTAGAGTGGGATTAAGATAAGAAACTAAAACTTAAAAAGGCGTCGCAAAATTCTAAAGCACCTAAATCTTAGTCTAAAGAAAAAGCACTTAAAGGATTTTACGGCAAAGCCTAAAAATCTAGAAATAAAAATATAACTATGGCAAAAACTAAGTTTAAAACTAAAAACTAGCGAAAAATACAAATATTATGCTAAAACAATTAAAAAGGGAGAAAATATAAAAATATACAAAAAGTTGTAAAAATTACAATTTTTATAAAAATATTATTTTTATATTATTTATTTATTAAAACTATTAATTTTACATTAATTAAACTAATTTAACTAAATATATAAATTAAATAAAAAGTAAAACTAATTAATATATTAAAATTAAACCTAATTAGGGTTAAAAGTTAATTAATAAATATAAAACCCGTAATTAATGCTGATTAAGGTTTCTGTCACGTGTGTCAGGGCTGCTCCGCGAGTTGCGGTGCCCGAAGCAGGAAAACTCCGCGAGTCGCGGGGTTCTAAAATTCAACTCAGGTACAGGATTTAATTCGACGCGTTTTTGTTTTGTTTTTTTTATATTCTCTGTATTATGCTTTATATTTTCTGTTTTAAATAAAAATATTTATATAATAAAAACTTATATAAAAATAGAACTACTTTATAATTTTATAAATAAAAATCTTAAAACTAGATTTATATATATATATAATTTTTTTTCGGTTTTTAATTTTATATTTTAAATAAACACAAAATATTTAAATAAAACTTATATTTTTATAAAATAAAAATAAAGAAACTTTATAAAACTTAAATATTTAACAAAATCTTAAAAATATTTATATTTTTGTTTTTCTTTTTATATTTTTGAATTTTTAAAACGTATTTTTACAAAAACGTATTTTTATAAAAGTAAACTAAAAATAAAAATCTTTTTTTTTTTTATAAAGCGTTGTGCTTCCGGCTTTTAAGCTAAATTTTTAAGTTCCCCGGCAGCGGCGCCAAAAATAACTTGATACTTATAGCTAAGGGGTATAAAATACTATTAAATTTTAGCAGGGAAATACTATTAAATACGATACAATTTTACACAAGATATTTATTTATTTAGAGAATGGATATACTTAAACCTTGCTACAACACTTATAGGCAGTGTACCTAATCGTACAGTAGTGTAGTTTTTAGTAAGTCCGGTTCGTTCCACAGGGAAAATCTTTTAATCAAAGCTTAACGCTATATTAGTTTAAATTTATAAAAATACAAATATATATATATAAGTAATATTATTATTATAAAGGGGGGTTTTTACCGTTTAATGACCGATTTGTCGATTTTAAAACTTTAGTCGCAGTTAAAATCAAATGTAAAATATTAAATAAAAGACTTAATTTAAAGCGTAAAGTAAATAACGATAATGAAATTGCGAATAATAAAAGTGCGATAAAATAAACTTGCGATAATTAAAAGTGCAATTAAATACAATAACAATAAATAAAAATGCGATAATTAGAAGTGCAATTAAATACAAAATAAAGGAAATTAAATATGAAATAAAAGAATTATGCTTATTTAAACTTCCGTAATCATGATGTTTGACGTGTTGATTTTAGTTTTATGCCCATGGGTTAATTGTCCTTTGTCCTGGATTATTTAATATGTCCGTCTGGTTTTTGTCCATAACAGTCCATCAGTCATAAATATAAAGTGCGAGTGTCCTCGTCAAATTATCCTTATACCCGAAGTCAAATATTTCAATTAATTGGGGACTTAAACTATAACAAGATTCTAATACTTTGTTTAATAATTACACCAGGATGTCGACTGAGTGTAACCCAAAGTTTTAATACTTTGTTATCAATTATGCCAAGTGTCCTTGTACATAATTTCACCCCTGTTTTAATAATTCTAGTGGCTATTAATTCATTCCCGTGTCCGGTTAAATGAACGATTATTCGTACATATAAATACCCCGCCCATCGTGTCCGATCGAGTGTATATGGTTATTTATAGGGACGCCCAATTGTAAATCTTTATATTAACATTAACAAACTATCATTTAGTTAAACAAATATAAAGCCCATTAATAGCCCATAGTCTAATTTCCACAAGTGTCGTTCTTTTGTCCAAACCCCAATTATGGTACAAAGCCCAATTACCCAATTTTAGTAATTATCCCAACATCATGATTACTTCGTTTTAAATAAGTATAATAATAACTTAGCTACGAGACATTAAATTAAAAAGGTTGGACATAACTTACAATGATTAAAAATAGCGTAGCGTTACACGGACAGAATTTCGACTTACACCCTTACAACATTCGCTAACATACCCTTATTATTAGAATTATAATTAAAATTAAAATATAAATATATATATATATATATATATATATATATATATATATATATATATATATATATATATATATATATTACGTATATATTAAGAGAGAGATTGAATTATCGATATTAAAATTCATCGAACTGCGTTGGCTTTTATAGGGAATTGAGTCCAGGAGAACTCCGCGAGTCGCGGCCATTTCCTCCTTCAAACTCCGCGAGTCGCGGAGTTTGAAATTCCAGCTCACAACTTTGGCTTCTTTCTTTGCCGACGGTTTATTTTATAAATATAATATATATATAATTAATATAATTAATTATATATTATATTATATTTATATACATAATTAACTTGTAATTTTTAGTCCGTTGCGTCGAGCGTTGAGTGAAATGTCCCGTTCTTATTGACTAAAAACGTTCCATATTAATTGATTTCGTTGCGAGGTTTTGACCTCTATATGAGACGTTTTTCAAAGACTGCATTCATTTTTAAAACAAACCATAACCTTTATTTCATAGATAAAGGTTTTAAAAAGCTTTACGTAGATTATCAAATAATGATAATCTAAAATATCCTGTTTACACACGACCATTACATAATGGTTTACAATACAAATATGTTACAACAAAATAAGTTTCTTGAATGCAGTTTTTACACAATATCATACAAGCATGGACTCCAAATCTCGTCCTTATTTAAGTATGCGACAGTGGAAGCTCTTAATAATCACCTGAGAATAAACATGCTTAAAACGTCAACAAAAATGTTGGTGAGTTATAGGTTTAACCTATATATATCAAATCATAATAATAGACCACAAGATTTCATATTTCAATACACATCCCATACATAGAGATAAAAATCATTCATATGGTGAACACCTGGTAACCGACATTAACAAGATGCATATATAAGAATATCCCCATCATTCCGGGACACCCTTCGGATATGATATAAATTTTGAAGTACTAAAGCATCCAGTACTTTGAATGGGGTTTGTTAGTCCCAATAGATCTATCTTTAGGATTCGCGTCAATTAGGGTGTCTGTTCCCTAATTCTTAGATTACCAGACTTAATAAAAAGGGGCATATTTGATTTCGATAATTCAACCATAGAATGTAGTTTCACGTACTTGTGTCTATTTTGTAAATCATTTATAAAACCTGCATGTATTCTCATCCCAAAAATATTAGATTTTAAAAGTGGGACTATAACTCACTTTCACAGATTTTTACTTCGTCGGGAAGTAAGACTTGGCCACTGGTTGATTCACGAACCTATAACAATATATACATATATATCAAAGTATGTTCAAAATATATTTACAACACTTTTAATATATTTTGATGTTTTAAGTTTATTAAGTCAGCTGTCCTCGTTAGTAACCTACAACTAGTTGTCCACAGTTACATGTACAAAAATAAATCGATAAATATTATCTTGAATCAATCCACGACCCAGTGTATACGTATCTCAGTATTGATCACAACTCAAACTATATATATTTTGGAATCAACCTCAACCCTGTATAGCTAACTCCAACATTCACATATAGAGTGTCTATGGTTGTTCCGAAATATATATAGATGTGTCGACATGATAGGTCGAAACATTGTATACGTGTCTATGGTATCTCAAGATTACATAATATACAATACAAGTTGATTAAGTTATGGTTGGAATAGATTTGTTACCAATTTTCACGTAGCTAAAATGAGAAAAATTATCTAATCTTTTTTTACCCATAACTTCTTCATTTTAAATCCGTTTTGAGTGAATCAGATTGCTATGATTTTATATTGAACTCTACTTTATGAATCTAAACAGAAAAAGTATAGGTTTATAGTCATAAAAATAAGTTACAAGTCGTTTTTGTAAAGGTAGTCATTTCAGTCGAAAGAACGACGTCTAGATGACTATTTTAGAAAACATACTTCCACTTTGAGTTTAACCATAATTTTTGGATATAGTTTTATGTTCATAATAAAAATCATTTTCTCATAATAACAACTTTTAAATCAAAGTTTATCATAGTTTTTAATTAACTAACCCAAAACAGCCCGCGGTGTTACTACGACGGCGTAAATCCGGTTTTACGGTGTTTTTCGTGTTTCCAGGTTTTAAATCATTAAGTTAGCATATCATATAGATATAGAACATGTGTTTAGTTGATTTTAAAAGTCAAGTTAGAAGGATTAACTTTTATTTGCGAACAAGTTTAGAATTAACTAAACTATGTTCTAGTGATTACAAGTTTAAACCTTCGAATAAGATAGCTTTATATGTATGAATCGAATGATGTTATGAACATCATTACTACCTTAAGTTCCTTGGATAAACCTACTGGAAAAGAGAAAAGTGGATCTAGCTTCAATGGATCCTTGGATGGCTCGAAGTTCTTGAAGCAGAATCATGACACGAAAACAAGTTCAAGTAAGATCATCACTTGAAATAAGATTGTTATAGTTATAGAAATTGAACCAAAGTTTGAATATGATTATTACCTTGTATTAGAATGATAACCTACTGTAAGAAACAAAGATTTCTTGAGGTTGGATGATCACCTTACAAGATTGGAAGTGAGCTAGCAAACTTGAAAGTATTCTTGATTTTATGAAACTAGAACTTTTGGAATTTATGAAGAACACTTAGAACTTGAAGATAGAACTTGAGAGAGATCAATTAGATGAAGAAAATTGAAGAATTAAAGTGTTTGTAGGTGTTTTTGGTCGTTGGTGTATGGATTAGATATAAAGGATATGTAATTTTGTTTTCATGTAAATAAGTCATGAATGATTACTCATATTTTTGTAATTTTATGAGATATTTCATGCTAGTTGCCAAATGATGGTTCCCACATGTGTTAGGTGACTCACATGGTCTGCTAAGAGCTGATCATTGGAGTGTATATACCAATAGTACATACATCTAAAAGCTGTGTATTGTACGAGTACGAATACGGGTGCATACGAGTAGAATTGTTGATGAAACTGAACGAGGATGTAATTGTAAGCATTTTTGTTAAGTAGAAGTATTTTGATAAGTGTATTGAAGTCTTTCAAAAGTGTATAAATACATATTAAAACACTACATGTATATACATTTTAACTGAGTCGTTAAGTCATCGTTAGTCGTTACATGTAAGTGTTGTTTTGAAACCTTTAGGTTAACGATCTTGTTAAATGTTGTTAACCCAATGTTTATAATATCAAATGAGATTTTAAATTATTATATTATCATGATATTATCATGTATGAATATCTCTTAATATGATATATACATTAAATGTCTTTACAACGATAATCGTTACATATATGTCTCGTTTCAAAATCATTAAGTTAGTAGTCTTGTTTTTACATATGTAGTTCATTGTTAATATACTTAATGATATGTTTACTTATCATAATATCATGTTAACTATATATATAACCATATATATGTCATCATATAGTTTTTACAAGTTTTAACGTTCGTGAATCACCGGTCAACTTGGGTGGTCAATTGTCTATATGAAACCTATTTCAATTAATCAAGTCTTAACAAGTTTGATTGCTTAACATGTTGGAAACATTTAATCATGTAAATATCAATCTCAATTAATATATATAAACATGGAAAAGTTCGGGTCACTACAGTACCTACCCGTGAAATAAATTTCGTCCCGAAATTTTAAGCTGTTGAAGGTGTTGACGAATCTTCTGGAAATAGATGCGGGTATTTCTTCTTCATCTGATCTTCACGCTCCCAGGTGAACTCGGGTCCTCTACGAGCATTCCATCGAACCCTAACAATTGGTATCTTGTTTTGCTTAAGTCTTTTAACCTCACGATCCATTATTTCGACGGGTTCTTCGATGAATTGAAGTTTTTCGTTGATTTGGATTTCATCTAACGGAATAGTGAGATCTTCTTTAGCAAAACATTTCTTCAAATTCGAGACGTGGAAAGTGTTGTGTACAGTCACGAGTTGTTGAGGTAACTCAAGTCGGTAAGCTACTGGTCCGACACGATCAATAATCTTGAATGGTCCAATATACCTTGGATTTAATTTCCCTCGTTTACCAAATCGAACAACGCCTTTCCAAGGTGTAACTTTAAGCATGACCATCTCTCCAATTTCAAATTCTATATCTTTTCTTTTAATGTCAGCGTAGCTCTTTTGTCGACTTTGGGCGGTTTTCAACCGTTGTTGAATTTGGATGATCTTCTCGGTAGTTTCTTGTATAATCTCTGGACCCGTAATCTGTCTATCCCCCACTTCACTCCAACAAATCGGAGACCTACACTTTCTACCATAAAGTGCTTCAAACGGCGCCATCTTAATGCTTGAATGGTAGCTATTATTGTAGGAAAATTCTGCTAACGGTAGATGTCGATCCCAACTGTTTCCGAAATCAATAACACATGCTCATAGCATGTCTTCAAGCGTTTGTATCATCCTTTCGCTCTACCCATCAGTTTGTGGATGATAGGCAGTACTCATGTCTAGACGAGTTCCTAATGCTTGCTGTAATGTCTGCCAGAATCTTGAAATAAATCTGCCATCCCTATCAGAGATAATAGAGATTGGTATTCCATGTCTGGAGATGACTTCCTTCAAATACAGTCGTGCTAACTTCTCCATCTTGTCATCTTCTCTTATTGGTAGGAAATGTGCTGATTTGGTGAGACGGTCAACTATTACCCAAATAGTATCAAAACCACTTGCAGTCCTTGGCAATTTAGTGATGAAATCCATGGTAATGTTTTCCCATTTCCATTCTGGGATTTCAGGTTGTTGAAGTAGACCTGATGGTTTCTGATGCTCAGCTTTGACCTTAGAACACGTCAAACATTCTCCTACGTATTTAGCAACATCGGCTTTCATACCCGGCCACCAAAAATGTTTCTTGAGATCCTTGTACATCTTCCCCGTTCCAGGATGTATTGAGTATCTGGTTTTATGAGCTTCTCTAAGTACCGTTTCTCTCATATCTCCAAATTTTGGTACCCAAATCCTTTCAGCCCTATACCGGGTTCCGTCTTCCCGAATATTAAGATGCTTCTCCGATCCTTTGGGTATTTCATCCTTTAAATTTCCCTCTTTTAAAACTCCTTGTTGCGCCTCCTTTATTTGAGTAGTAAGGTTATTATGAATCATTATATTCATAGATTTTACTCGAATGGGTTCTCTGTCCTTCCTGCTCAAGGCATCGGCTACCACATTTGCCTTTCCCGGGTGGTAACGAATCTCAAAGTCGTAATCATTCAATAATTCAATCCACCTACGCTGCCTCATATTCAGTTGTTTCTGATTAAATATGTGTTGAAGACTTTTGTGGTCGGTATATATAATACTTTTGACCCCATATAAGTAGTGCCTCCAAGTCTTTAATGCAAAAACAACCGCGCCTAATTCCAAATCATGCGTCGTATAATTTTGTTCGTGAATCTTCAATTGTCTAGACGCATAAGCAATCACCTTCGTTCGTTGCATTAATACACAACCGAGACCTTGCTTTGATGAGTCACAATAAATCACAAAATCATCATTCCCTTCAGGCAATGACAATATAGGTGCCGTAGTTAGCTTTTTCTTCAATAACTGAAACGCTTTCTCTTGTTCATCATTCCATTCAAATTTCTTCCCTTTATGCGTTAATGCAGTCAAGGGTTTTGCTATTCTGGAAAAGTCTTGGATGAACCTTCTGTAGTAACCAGCTAGTCCTAAAAACTGGCGTATGTGTTTCGGAGTTTTCGGGGTTTCCCACTTTTCAACAGTTTCTATCTTTTCCGGATCCACCTTAATACCTTCTTTGTTCACTATGTGACCGAGGAATTGAACTTCTTCCAACCAAAATGCACACTTTGAAAACTTAGCGTACAATTCTTCCTTCCTTAATACTTCTAACACCTTTCTCAAATGTTCACCGTGTTCTTGGTCATTCTTTGAGTAAATAAGTATGTCATCAATGAAAACAATGACAAACTTGTCAAGGTATGGTCCACACACTCGGTTCATAAGGTCCATGAACACAGCTGGTGCATTAGTTAAACCAAACGGCATGACCATAAACTCGTAATGACCGTAACGTGTTCTGAAAGCAGTCTTTGGAATATCATCTTCTTTCACCTGCATTTGATGATACCCGGAACGTAAGTCAATTTTTGAATAAACAGACGAGCCTTGTAGTTGATCAAATAAGTCGTCGATTCTCGGTAGTGGGTAGCGGTTCTTGATGGTAAGTTTGTTCAACTCTCGGTAGTCGATACACAACCTGAGTGTACCATCTTTCTTCTTGACAAACAAAACAGGAGCTCCCCACGGTGATGTGCTTGGTCGAATGAAACCACGCTCTAAAAGTTCTTGTAATTGGCTTTGTAGTTCTTTCATCTCGCTGGGTGCGAGTCTGTAAGGAGCACGAGCTATTGGTGCAGCTCCTGGTACAAGATCTATTTGAAATTCAACGGATCGATGTAGGGGTAATCCCGGTAATTCTTTCGGAAATACATCAGGAAATTATTTTGCGACGGGAACATCATTGATGCTCTTTTCTTCAGTTTGTACTTTCTCGACGTGTGCTAGAACAGCATAGCAACCTTTTCTTATTAGTTTTTGTGCTTTCAAATTACTAATAAGATGTAGCTTCGTGTTGCCCTTTTCTCCGTACACCATTAAGGGTTTTCCTTTTTCTCGTATAATGCAAATTGTATTTTTGTAACAAACGATCTCTGCTTTCACTTCTTTCAACCAGTCCATACCGATTATCACATCAAAACTCCCTAACTCTACTGGTATCAAATCAATCTTAAATGTTTCGCTAACCAGTTTAATTTCTCGATTCCGACATATATTATCTGCTGAAATTAATTTACCATTTGCTAATTCGAGTAAAAATTTACTATCCAAAGGCGTCAATGGACAACTTAATTTAGCACAAAAATCTCTACTCATATAGCTTCTATCCGCACCCGAATCAAATAAAACGTAAGCAGATTTATTGTCAATAAGAAACGTACCCGTAACAAGCTTCGGGTCTTCCTGTGCCTCTGCCGCATTAATATTGAAAACTCTTCCGTGGCCTTGTCCATTCGTGTTCTCCTGGTTCGGGCAATTTCTAATAATGTGGCCCGGTTTTCCACATTTATAACAAACTACATTGGCATAACTTGCTCCGACACTACTTGCTCCGCCATTACTCGTTCTGGCACCATTTGTTCCTTTCGTTCTATTAACCCCTGGTCCGTAGACCTCACACTTCGCCGCGCTATGACCATTTCTTTTACACTTGTTGCAAAATTTGGTGCAGAACCCCGAGTGATTCTTTTCACACCTTTGGCATAGCTGCTTCTGATTGTTGTTGTTGCGGTTATTATTGTTGTTGGGATGATTGTTGTAGTTGTTGTTGTTGTTGTTGTTGTTGTTGTTGGGCCGTTTGTTGTAGTTGCGATTGATGTTGCGATTGTTGGGATAATTGTTGCGATTATTGTTGTAATTGCTGTTGCTGTTGTATTGGTGATTCTTATCACCGTTTTCCTCCCACTTTCTTTTGACTTGCTTCACATTGGCCTCTTCAGCAGTCTGTTCTTTAATTCTTTCTTCAATCTGGTTCACTAGTTTGTGAGCCATTCTACATGCCTGTTGTATGGAGGCGGGCTCGTGTGAACTTATATCTTCTTGGTTTCTTTCCGGTAATCCTTTCACAAACGCGTCGATCTTCTCTTCCTCATCTTCGAATGCTCCCGGACACAATAGGCACAATTCTGTGAATCCTCTTTTGTACGTGGTAATATCAAATCCTTGGGTTCGTAACCCTCTAAGTTCTGTCTTGAGCTTATTGACCTCGGTTCTGGGACGGTACTTCTCGTTCATCAAGTGCTTGAATGCTGACCACGGTAGTGCATACGCATCGTCTTGTCCCACTTGCTCTAGATAGGTATTCCACCATGTTAACGCAGAACCTGTGAAGGTATGCGTAGCGTACTTTACTTTGTCCTCTTCAGTACACTTACTTATGGCAAACACCGATTCGACCTTCTCGGTCCACCGTTTCAATCCGATCGGTCCTTCGGTTCCATCAAATTCCAAAGGTTTGCAGGCAGTGAATTCTTTGTAGGTGCATCCTACACGATTTCCTGTACTGCTAGATCCAAGGTTATTGTTGGTATGTAGCGCAGCCTGTACTGCGGCTATGTTTGAAGCTAGAAAAGTACGGAATTCCTCTTCATTCATATTCACGGTGTGTCGAGTAGTCGGTGCCATTTCCTTCAAAATAGTTAAATGGAACAAGTTAATCATACAGAATATTAAGAGTAGTTAATAGTATTTCGTAGCATAATATGAACTCATTTATAAAATCTTTTTCTTCATATTAGCGTTTTATAAGTTTAAATTCGGGTAGTACCTACCCGTTAAGTTCATACTTAGTAGCTAATATACAATTCAACTACTACAATTCTATATGAAAAACTGATTATAATAATATTTCGCGTTCAAACTTTTATACAATATTTTACAAACTTACAATACCGCTTATTTTACATAAAGCATGAAATATAGCACACAATAACTTTGATACAAGATAGTTGTGAAGATAATTCTAGCTAGTACACAAGTCGTTCAGCAAAGGCAATAAAGACACGTAATTCATACGTCCAGAAACAAGTCATGCATTCTGGTTTTACTAGGACTACTTCCCATCCTTGGTCTTGTGCAACATAACCGTTATGGCCGTTGATAAGACAGCGTGTTGTAGCGTCGTCAAAGGGACGAGGGTTACGTAATGTCCAACAGTCCCGTAATAATCTAAAAACCTCATTTCTTACCCCAATTACCGACTCCGTCACTTGTGGAAACGTTTTGTTTAATAGTTGTAGCCCGATGTTCTTGTTCTCACTTTGGTGAGAAGCGAACATTACTAATCCGTAAGCATAACATGCTTCTTTATGTTGCATGTTAGCCGATTTTTCTAAATCACGAAGTCCAATATTCGGATATATTGAGTCAAAATAATTTCTTAACCCGTTGCGTAAAATAGCATTTGGGTTCCCCGCAATATATGCGTCAAAGTAAACACATCGTAACTTATGGGTTTCCCAATGTGATATCCCCCATCTTTCAAACGAAAGTCTCTTATAAACCAAGACATTCTTGGAACGTTCTTCGAATGTCTTACAAACTGATCTCGCCTTAAATAGTTGTGCCGAGGAATTCTGGCCGACTCTAGACAAGATTTCATCAATCATGTCTCCGGGTAGGTCTCTTAAAATATTGGGTTGTCTATCCATTTTGTGTTTTTAAACTGTAAAATGGACAAGAGTTAGATTCATAAAAAAATACTTATTAATACAAGCAATTTTTACATATATCATAAAGCATACGAACACTATATTACATATATTACACCACACGAATACAACTATCTTATTCCGACTCGCTCGTTTCTTCTTCTTCGGTTTTGGTTCGTTTTGCCAAGTTTCTAGGGATATATGATGTTCCCCTAATACGAGCCGTCGTGATCCACATTGGTTTAGAAAAACCTGGTGGTTTAGAGGTTCCCGGGTCATTGTTATAACTTAAGGACTTCGGGGGTTGACGATACATATAAAGTTCATCGGGGTTGGAATTAGATTTCTCTATTTTTATGCCCTTTCCCTTATTATTTTCTTTTGCCTTTTTAAATTCAGTTGGGCTAATTTCTATAACATCATCGGAATTCTCGTCGGAATCCGATTCATCGGAGAATTGGTAATCCTCCCAATATTTTGCTTCCTTGGCGGAAACACCATTGACCATAATTAACCTTGGTCGGTTGGTTGAGGATTTTCTTTTACTTAACCGTTTTATTATTTCCCCTACCGGTTCTATTTCCTCCTCCGGTTCCTCCTCTTCCGGTTCTGATTCTTCTTCCGATTCTGATTCTTCTTCCGGTTCTGATTCTTCTTCCGGTTCTTCTTCGGGAACTTGTGAATCAGTCCAATATATATTCGACTCTTCGTTATTATTAGGTGAGTCAATGGGATTTGTGCTAGAGGTAGACATTTATCACACAATATCAAATATGTTAAAAGATTAATATATCATATAATATATACATGTTAATAATATATAGTTTCCAACAAAAATGTTAAGCAATCATTTTTAAAGAAAACACGGTCGAAGTCCAGACTCACTAATGCATCCTAACAAACTCGATAAGACACACTAATGCAAATTTTCTGGTTCTCTAAGACCAACGCTCGGATACCAACTGAAATGTCCCGTTCTTATTGACTAAAAACGTTCCATATTAATTGATTTCGTTGCGAGGTTTTGACCTCTATATGAGACATTTTTCAAAGACTGCATTCATTTTTAAAACAAACCATAACCTTTATTTCATAGATAAAGGTTTTAAAAAGCTTTACGTAGATTATCAAATAATGATAATCTAAAATATCCTGTTTACACACGACCATTACATAATGGTTTACAATACAAATATGTTACAACAAAATAAGTTTCTTGAATGCAGTTTTTACACAATATCATACAAGCATGGACTCCAAATCTCGTCCTTATTTAAGTATGCGACAGTGGAAGCTCTTAATAATCACCTGAGAATAAACATGCTTAAAACGTCAACAAAAATGTTGGTGAGTTATAGGTTTAACCTATATATATCAAATCATAATAATAGACCACAAGATTTCATATTTCAATACACATCCCATACATAGAGATAAAAATCATTCATATGGTGAACACCTGGTAACTGACATTAACAAGATGCATATATAAGAATATCCCCATCATTCCGGGACACCCTTCGGATATGATATAAATTTCGAAGTACTAAAGCATCCAGTACTTTGAATGGGGTTTGTTAGTCCCAATAGATCTATCTTTAGGATTCGCGTCAATTAGGGTGTCTGTTCCCTAATTCTTAGATTACCAGACTTAATAAAAAGGGGCATATTTGATTTCGATAATTCAACCATAGAATGTAGTTTCACGTACTTGTGTCTATTTTGTAAATCATTTATAAAACCTGCATGTATTCTCATCCCAAAAATATTAGATTTTAAAAGTGGGACTATAACTCACTTTCACAGATTTTTACTTCGTCGGGAAGTAAGACTTGGCCACTGGTTGATTCACGAACCTATAACAATATATACATATATATCAAAGTATTTTCAAAATATATTTACAACACTTTTAATATATTTTGATGTTTTAAGTTTATTAAGTCAGCTGTCCTCGTTAGTAACCTACAACTAGTTGTCCACAGTTACATGTACAAAAATAAATCGATAAATATTATCTTGAATCAATCCACGACCCAGTGTATACGTATCTCAGTATTGATCACAACTCAAACTATATATATTTTGGAATCAACCTCAATCCTGTATAGCTAACTCCAACATTCACATATAGAGTGTCTATGGTTGTTCCGAAATATATATAGATGTGTCGACATGATAGGTCGAAACATTGTATACGTGTCTATGGTATCTCAAGATTACATAATATACAATACAAGTTGATTAAGTTATGGATGTAATAGATTTGTTACCAATTTTCACGTAGCTAAAATGAGAAAAATTATCTAATCTTTTTTTACCCATAACTTCTTCATTTTAAATCCGTTTTGAGTGAATCAGATTGCTATGATTTTATATTGAACTCTACTTTATGAATCTAAACAGAAAAAGTATAGGTTTATAGTCATAAAAATAAGTTACAAGTCGTTTTTGTAAAGGTAGTCATTTCAGTCGAAAGAACGACGTCTAGATGACTATTTTAGAAAACATACTTCCACTTTGAGTTTAACCATAATTTTTGGATATAGTTTTATGTTCATAATAAAAATCATTTTCTCAGAATAACAACTTTTAAATCAAAGTTTATCATAGTTTTTAATTAACTAACCCAAAACAACCCGCGGTGTTACTACGACGGCGTAAATCCGGTTTTACGGTGTTTTTCGTGTTTCCAGGTTTTAAATCATTAAGTTAGCATATCATATAGATATAGAACATGTGTTTAGTTGATTTTAAAAGTCAAGTTAGAAGGATTAACTTTTATTTGCGAACAAGTTTAGAATTAACTAAACTATGTTCTAGTGATTACAAGTTTAAACCTTCGAATAAGATAGCTTTATATGTATGAATCGAATGATGTTATGAACATCATTACTACCTTAAGTTCCTTGGATAAACCTACTGGAAAAGAGAAAAGTGGATCTAGCTTCAATGGATCCTTGGATGGCTCGAAGTTCTTGAAGCAGAATCATGACACGAAAACAAGTTCAAGTAAGATCATCACTTGAAATAAGATTGTTATAGTTATAGAAATTGAACCAAAGTTTGAATATGATTATTACCTTGTATTAGAATGATAACCTACTGTAAGAAACAAAGATTTCTTGAGGTTGGATGATCACCTTACAAGATTGGAAGTGAGCTAGCAAACTTGAAAGTATTCTTGATTTTATGAAACTAGAACTTTTGGAATTTATGAAGAACACTTAGAACTTGAAGATAGAACTTGAGAGAGATCAATTAGATGAAGAAAATTGAAGAATGAAAGTGTTTGTAGGTGTTTTTGGTCGTTGGTGTATGGATTAGATATAAAGGATATGTAATTTTGTTTTCATGTAAATAAGTCATGAATGATTACTCATATTTTTGTAATTTTATGAGATATTTCATGCTAGTTGCCAAATGATGGTTCCCACATGTGTTAGGTGACTCACATGGGCTGCTAAGAGCTGATCATTGGAGTGTATATACCAATAGTACATACATCTAAAAGCTGTGCATTGTACGAGTACGAATACGGGTGCATACGAGTAGAATTGTTGATGAAACTGAACGAGGATGTAATTGTAAGCATTTTTGTTAAGTAGAAGTATTTTGATAAGTGTATTGAAGTCTTTCAAAAGTGTATAAATACATATTAAAACACTACATGTATATACATTTTAACTGAGTCGTTAAGTCATCGTTAGTCGTTACATGTAAGTGTTGTTTTGAAACCTTTAGGTTAACGATCTTGTTAAATGTTGTTAACCCAATGTTTATAATATCAAATGAGATTTTAAATTATTATATTATCATGATATTATCATGTATGAATATCTCTTAATATGATATATACATTAAATGTCTTTACAACGATAATCGTTACATATATGTCTCGTTTCAAAATCATTAAGTTAGTAGTCTTGTTTTTACATATGTAGTTCATTGTTAATATACTTAATGATATGTTTACTTATCATAATATCATGTTAACTATATATATAACCATATATATGTCATCATATAGTTTTTACAAGTTTTAACGTTCGTGAATCACCGGTCAACTTGGGTAGTCAATTGTCTATATGAAACCTATTTCAATTAATCAAGTCTTAACAAGTTTGATTGCTTAACATGTTGGAAACATTTAATCATGTAAATATCAATCTCAATTAATATATATAAACATGGAAAAGTTCGGGTCACTACATTGAGAGTTGACTCTGGTCCCGGTTCCGGATTTTCGAACGTCCTTGCGTACTATTTTATATCTTGTACTTTGCGTTTTGAATCTTGTACTCTTGTAATTTCGAGACGTTTCTTATCAATAATTGGAACCTCTTTGATTGTATTTTGTACTTTTAAGCTTTTTGGACCTTTGCGTCTTCAATTCGTCGAATCTGTCTTTTGTCTTCACCTTTTATTGTTTAAACGAATATCACTTGTAAATAGAACAATTACAACTAAAAGCTTGTCTTTCTTGAGGAATAATGCTATGAAATATATGTTCATTTTTAGCATTATCAAATATTCCCACACTTGAGCGTTGCTTGTCCTCAAGCAATATAGTCTTGAAATACTAGAATCACTTCTTTATTCTTCACACTTTGTACATCAGTGATTTCTTTACGGCGGTATAAACAATGGTAGTAACGATATGGTTTACAGTCCCACATGACTATAAAATTTAGATCCATTAAGGAAATTGGATCTTTATGAAAACATTTGATCTTTTGAAAATTTTAATCTAGCTTTTACCCTAGATAAGTTTTCCGGAATAACCCTTCACCGGTGTTTGCAAAATATTTTTTTGGGTTTGGTGGGTTTCAGATTTGAAAATTTTAGCTCAAAACTTATGGTTTTGTGTCACCCACTTGCTAACCTTGTATTTGGAAAGCAACACGTCCAGTTTACTTGTCCCGTATATTACCTTTCGGTAAACTACCGTCCGGTTGTAAAGGAAAGCATTGAACAAGCAACTGTTAAGGCAATGTCCCCTGACATGCTTTTAATTATGGTCTATAACGTGTCGGACGCAATTACTATCCTTTGTAGGAGAAATAGTAAAGCTCACCCTTATAATTTTCCGGTCTGGCACAAGGTCCTGTCTTTGACCATGCTATGCAACTACCGTTCTTACGGTTGACACCCGATTTGGTTCAGGTGACCTAATGAATTCCAGGTGAATTCCTAGGATTTTACGTTCAATGGTAATGAACACATTGAAAATGGGTTTTTAGAAAACAAATCGGTTTGTAATTTTGATCAAAATATTTTCTCGTTCAGGCTCGAGTTTAGATATCATCGAATTCCATGAGTTTGTAATTCTCAATCTTTAAGGTCAATCTCTAGGATTGAGTAATATCAGGCTTAAAAGCTGATTTTTGATCTTTTAAGGAGATTATCCTTTCTGGGGATCTGATTCATTAGTCTTATCCAGCTAATTTACATGGTGCCCCCCCCCCATTGTACGAGATAAATCCTTCTCATGGTTAGGATAAATCTGACCACTTGGCGACCCTGTTTAATGCTGAGGTCCGTGGATTTCCTGCTGATTTTAGTGATGACTTTTCTAGATTTTTCGTCAACCTACAGCTGGTCTGGACGACAACTCACTGACCTAAATCAAGAAGCATGTTTCTTTTTCGGAAGACTTTACTTCCTTTTAATGATGGAATTGATTCATCGTGTAGACCCATCTCTTCTTTTCTTTCATTGGGTAAAACTTTTTAGATTAGTCTAAAGCAAAAGTATTTTCAGTTATTTGTACAAAAATATGTGATATATGTTTTGAAAAACTTGATAAATTTTCCCACACTTGGCTTTTATTTTCCTTTTTATTGTCCTCTATTCCATTCTTAAATGAATTCTAACATTTTGGTTTGTTTCTCAATTTATGACCTTTCCAAGGTAACAATAATTTCGGTGTTAAAACCTAGTTTTATCGTTCATAAATATGTATAAACATGATTTTGAGTTCATTTAGTTGAAAATTTTGAAAAATTTTACTAGAAGTGGGTAGTCAGTATATAAGACTAGGGCTGTTCTTTATTATCAGAGAGCACTATATTCTAATACAACTACTGCTTTACTAGTATTTTTAATGGTAACCAAGTGTTTAAGATAAAAATTTTAAAAATCTGAAAGAATTTAACCCCTTCCCACACTTAAGATCTTGCAATGCCCTCATTTACAAGAAATCAGTAACAATTTAAATTATTGAGGGTGATTAGCGTAGAAATGATTAAATTTTACCAAAGTTTCCAAATATATTGTTGTTTGTGTGCTGAATGATAAATGGTGAACATCATTTGTTCATTCCGTCTCGTTGTTATTTCACATATATTTTTCATCTTGTCGTCAAAATTAGTTGCTTTTGCTGAACTTAATGTCAGTCTTTGAAAATGCGTTGTTTTACCCTGTTGTGTACATAAGATAAACTGCAAACATATATACATATTTTTGAAGTTTGGTATATTACCCCACATTCAAAAATTATTAAACTCTAATAATAAAATTTAGAAAATTATAAAACTATTACAAATCCAACATAAGTATTAAATGTATCAACATTACAAATAATAAAATAAAAAAAACTAAGTAGATTAGGGATGATACTGATACCAGAAGGGGTTCCATGCATAACCATATGTGTTATAAAATGCTTCTGCTGGGTTATACGTAGGATACGGTGGTTGCATCTCTATAGACCAGGGAGGGAATATGGGCGTTGGGGTAGGAATATAGTTTCTACCTATATGTTGGCAATAAGCTATGATTTGGTTTTGATGAACTTTTCAATCTTCAAATGCTCTATGTCTAGCATTTTTATACTCTTGTGAAGCTATAAAACTTTGCATTTCTGCCATTTCATTTCCCCCTCCTACATTACCTTGCTATTGGTTTCTCTCAACCTGTGGATGTCTACCATTATAACGTACTGCGGCGTTATTTCGCCTCTTCAAAACTTTAGCACCATGGTATAAATTTAAACCTATTGTATCTTGGGGTTCTGGTTCTTCGACTAATAATCTCCCCAGACTTATATCCACATTGAGATACTCAGCAATCAAAGTAATAAATATACCACCTCCTATTATGCTATGCGGTCTCATCCCCCTAACCATAGCTGATAAATAATAACTCACACAATATGGTATACTTACAGCGCTTTGTGGGTCTCGAATACACATGTGGTAAAACAAATCCTGTTCATTTACCTTTTCCTTATTCTTACCTCTTTGTGTAATCGAATTAGCTAAAAATCTATGAATTACTCTTAACTCTGCTCTATCTATATCCAAATAAGAGTAATTTCCCCCTTTGAATCGGTGATGGCTAGTCATTTGACTCCATACACCATGTGTATCAAAATTCTCATCTATCTTCCTACCGTTCAATATCAACCCTCTACAATCGGCAAATGCTAACTCCTCAGGCGTATATATACGTATAGCCTGAGCCATGTCTAGTAAAGACATGTGGTGCATCGAACCTCCTAACAAAAATCTAATAAAAGATCGATCGGTTAAACTAGCTACCCGATCATTTAATTCTATACTACACAACAATTCTTCACACCATACTTTATATATAGGTCTACGCATGTTGAATAACCGTACCCAATCGTTAAAAGTAGAATTACCATACCTCTGTGCAAGTAATTCTCTAATTGGCCCGGCCAATTCTACAGCTTCTAATGGTCCCCATTCTATGACCCTAGGTACTTCAACAGCTTTAGAATGAAGAGTATGCAATCCTCTTTGGTATTTTGGATAATCTATCCAACGTCTGTCAAATCTCAATTTCGGGTGTAAATCTTCTAAGTGCATATCAAAAAATGTCATTACTGGATGAGGTATATCTTGCTTGTAGTAGTTATCCACCTCCTGTTGGTCCGCATTCTCAGGAGGAGCATTGCGAGCTTGGGATGAAGATTCACCCCTTTCAGTCTGCAAAACACATCAAACACAATTTTTGTGCATCCAAATATGCATTAGTGTCAGCAAAATCATCAATCAAAATAATTACAATAACATGTCCAATTTATATCAAACTTATGCTCATTTTCATATTTTTATCAAATCTACACTTTTTCAAATAAGCATATATGAAAATGTTCGTCAAGTTCATAAGCATTCAACTCAAATAACATGTCAAAATAATCATTACTAGCAATTAAACAAGTTTCAAATGGCATTATCTTTCAAAAATCAAGTTCATGAATTTTAGACTTGAAAAAGTCCACTTTAATTCTCAAAATCATATTTAGGCTCAAAGTTTGGATCATTTAACTACCTAAACATGTTACACTACTTAATTTAGCAACAATTCATGACAATAATCGGCCATAACCTGTTTATATCAAAAAGCCCCAAATTGCTCAAGAACACAAACCCTAGATTACTCAAAATTTGAAGTTTAAGGCTTCTAATCATGTTAAATAGCATCAATCTAGGTTATACAAGCATAATACATAAGCAATTTAAGCATAATTACACTAGAAAACATCAAAATTAAATTAGGGAAAAAATTGCTCAAGAACACCAATTTTCGGATTAAATGGTGTTTAGGTGTAGAAATTTACCGTTTTCCTTGAGTAATTCCTTGATAGCATCCTTCTTAACATGATTTTAGTAAAAGATTTGATGATTAACGGTGAAAAATTGTGAAATTGGGAGGTCTTTTTCTGGTTTTTTCGGGTTTTATTTTCGCAGTATATGTGTGTGTGTGGTTGAGGACTGATCAGTTTACGTTTTTATTTTTTTCTGGGTTTTGGTCCCTCCGCGAGTCGCGGTGTTTGACCCTTCAAACTCCGCGAGTCACGGGGTTTGATATTTTTTTTTTTGGCATACTTTAATTCAATAAGATTAAAAATAATGATAATAAAAGTTCTCGTCCCTCCCTCGGGTAAAGCAATTTCGGTTCAAAGACCTAGCCTTCAACTTACGACGAATTTTAAAAATCATAGTTTTAACTTAGCGAAATAAAGTAAATTTTTGTTTTTAAATTCACACCAAACTTAAATTTAAAATGCATAAAATTAAGAATTCATATAATAAAAATTAAAAATTCACACCAAACTTATATTATATTTTTGTTTTTAAACATACAAACTTATATTAAAAAGATTAATTTTTCAAATATTTACAATTTTAAATATATTAATTTTAAAAAGTTTACAATATTATTTTAATTTTTATATATTAATTTTTAAAAACATGGTAAAAATAAAATTAAAAATCTTTTTGGTCTTTTATCCCACTTTAATCAATCAAATATTATCAAAAATATGCGCCCCTCTTTTCGGTAAAGTAATTTCGGTTCCATGACCTAATTTAACTCATGACGAATTTTTGAAATATTTTGGGTTGATTGATTAAAGATATTTATACCTTAAGAATAAACGTTAAATTTCGCAGTGATGTAATAAATTTTTGAATGATATCAATAATTTTGGTCGCCAAACCTAATTTTATTCAATACCAATATAATACTTTATAGCGAACAAATTAGCGTTTATTATCAAAAGGTTAAAAATAAAAATAAAAATAAAAATAAAAGCTATACAGACTTACCTGTGAGATAGTATTCTTAGTTATATGATCTATCTCATTCATAAGATAGTCGGTTTAATTGGTTTTCCATAGCTACAAAGGTGTAACCTCGAGCATTCAGTGATTTTTCTTCTAAACATATGAACGGTCCGTCTCTGCATAAAGTAACAAATTCGGTGTTTGAATAGGTTTGATTATTTGAACATTTACCTCCATGTGACCATTTTCCGAAATTGTGACATTTTTCAAGGTGTCGTGCTCTTCTTTTCGCTGCGGATTTTGATTTTTCTTTACCAAATTGTAACTTATTATCTTCGCATCTGGATTCTTTTCTTACTCCGTCCAATCTTTCTCTGATTACTGATACTATTTCACTCGGAAGTGTGTCATTACTACGTTTAGTGATCAAAGCGTGTAGCATTAGACCATGGTTTAGTTCACAGGCAGTCTTCATTTCGTAAAAACCTAAAAAAAAATAAAAATTCAGAATGGGGGGAGAAGACTAGTTCTTTAGGGTCTGCTAGGGAAAGACCATTCGGGTTCCATTTTCGAGAACTACACGAAAACAGACAATCTAACTCTAACAGAAATACATATTATCCTTTAAAGACTTGATTCTCCCCACACTTAGTTAGCTGTGGTATCGAAATTGTGATTAACTTCGTTGTCGATTTTCATTGGACTATCTATGTAATGTTTAACTCTGTGACCATTAACTTTAAATTCAATTCCATTTGAATTTATTAATTCTACTGTTCCGTATGGGAAAACTCTTTTGACTGTGAATGGTCCAGACCATCTTGATTTCAATTTTCCAGGAAATAGCTTGAATCGTGAATTGAAAAGAAGAACTCTGTCTCCTTCTTTAAATTCTTTTGAACTTCTGATTCTTTTATCATGCCATTTCTTCGTTCTTTCTTTATAGATTAACGAATTTTCGTATGCTTCATGTCTTAATTCTTCTAATTCGTTTAGTTGACTTAATCGTAGACGTCCAGCTTCATGTAAATCAAGATTACATGTCTTCAAAGCCCAAAATGCTTTGTGTTCAATTTCTACTGGAAGATGACATGCTTTTCCATAAACGAGTCTAAAAGGTGTGGTTCCAATTGGAGTTTTGTAGGCTGTTCTAAAAGCCCAGAGTGCATCCTCCAATTTAATGGACCATTCCTTCGGATTTGATCCTACAGTTTTCTCTAGAATACGTTTTAAAGCTCGGTTGGTATTTTCAACTTGTCCACTTGTTTGTGGATGATATGCGATGGAGATTTTATGAGTTACTCCATATCTTTTAAGAACTTTCTCAAGTTGATTATTACAGAAATGAGTTCCCCGATCACTTATTAAAGCTTTCGGTGTTCCAAACCTTGCAAAAAGACGTTTTAAAAAGTTGACTACAACTCGTGCATCGTTAGTTGGGAGAGCTTGTACTTCCGCCCATTTAGATACATAATCAATGGCTACGAGAATATAGAGATTATTATGAGATTTTGGAAATGGACCCATAAAGTCAATACCCCAAATGTCAAATACTTCACATACTTGGATGACATTTTGTGGCGTTTCATCACGTTGACTTATTTTTCCGGCCCTTTGACAAGCATCACAGGATTTGCAAAGAAGGTGTGCGTCTTTGTAAATTGTAGGCCAATAGAATCCAGCATCATAAACTTTTCTTGCTGTTAGTTGAGGCCCATAGTGCCCTCCTATTGGTCCTGTGTGACAATGGTTTAAAATTTTACTAGCTTCATCTCCGAATACACATCGGCGTATTATTCCATCGGGACAACTTTTAAATAGATGTGGATCTTCCCAGAAATAGTGTTTTATATCACTGAAGAATTTCTTTCGTTTTTGGTACGATAATCCTTTTTCAAGGAATCCACATACTAAGTAGTTTGCATAGTCTGCAAACCATGGTATTTCATTATAATCTATCTTCAATAGATATTCATCAGGAAAGTTGTCTTGTATGGCCGATTCATTTAGAACTTCTAATTCAGGATTTTCAAAACGAGAAAGATGATCAGCGGCGAGATTTTCTGCTCCTCTTTTATCTCGGATTTCAATATCAAACTCTTGTAAGAGTAAGATCCAACGGATTAATCTTGGTTTGGCATCTTGTTTTGAAAATAGGTATCTAAGAGCAGAATGGTCTGTATAGACCACCGTTTTTGCTATAACGAGATATGATCAAAATTTGTCAAAAGCAAAGACAATAGCAAGGAGTTCTTTTTCAGTAGTTGTGTAATTTGTTTGTGCTCCTTGCAATGTCTTACTAGCATAATATATAGGTTGAAATCGTTTTTCAATCCTTTGTCCTAAAACGGCTCCCATTGCAAAATCACTTGCATCGCACATTAGTTCAAATGGTAGATTCCAATTTGGTGTTATCATGATCGGCGCATTAGTGAGTTTCTCTTTAAGAATATTAAAAGATTTGATGTATTCATCTGAAAAGATGAATGGAGCATCCTTTTCTAGGAGTTTATTCATAGGAGTGGCAATTTTAGAAAAATCTTTTATGAAACGTCGGTAAAAACCGGCATGCCCTAGAAAACTCCTATATCCTCTAACATTGGTGGGATGTGGAAGTTTAGCAATTACATCTACTTTAGCTCTATCCACTTCAATTCCTTCTTTTGAAATTTTATGTCCAAGAACGATGCCTTCTTTAATCATGAAATGGCATTTCTCCCAATTAAGTACTAGATTTGATTGTTCGCATCTAATAAGCATTCGTTCCAGATTAACTAGACATGATTCAAATGTATCACCGAAGACTGAAAAGTCATCCATGAAAACTTTCATGCATTCTTCTATCATGTCGTGAAAAATCGCCATCATACACCTTTGAAAGGTTGCAGGGGCGTTGCAAAGTCCAAATGGCATGCGTTTGTAAGCAAAAGTACCATAAGGGCACGTGAACGTGGTTTTCTCTTGATCTTCGGGTGCTATTGGAATTTGAAAATATCCGGAAAATCCATCAAGAAAACAATAGTAACTATTTCCGGCTAATCTTTCCAACATTTGATCAATGAAAGGTAAGGGAAAGTGATCTTTTCTAGTGGCGTCATTTAATTTTCTATAATCAATACAAACACGCCATCCTGTTACAGTCCTAGTAGGAATAAGCTCATTTTTTTCATTTGTAATGACAGTCATGCCACCCTTCTTAGGCACGCATTAAACTGGGCTTACCCATGGACTATCAGAAATTGGATATATTAAACCTGCATCTAGCAGTTTAATAATTTCTTTTTTAACTACATCTTGCATATTCGGATTTAGTCTTCATTGGCGTTGCACATACGTTTTATGACCTTCTTCCATAAGGATTTTATGTGTGCAATAGGAAGGACTTATTCCTTTAATATCATGAATCTTCCATGCAATGGCTGGTTTATGAGCTTTCAACACAGAAATGAGTTGTGATTTCTCATTTTCAGTAAGAGAAGACGATATTATTACAGGTAATTCAGATTCACCATATAAATAAGCGTATTCCAAATGGTTTGGAAGTGGCTTTAACTCTAATTTAGGAGGTTCTTCTATCGATGATTTGTATCGATATCTGTCTTCTTCTTTTAGCATTTGAATTTCTTCTGTTGTTGGTTCATATCCATTAGCTATAAGTGTAGCTAACATTTCAACTTCATCAATTGGTTCAGTTCCTTCTCCTAAAGAACATTCTCCTGTTCCTTATAATTCTGGAAATTCTTCTAATAATTCTGCATGTGAATCTATAGTTTGAATATAATAACATGTATCATCTGCAGATTGCGGTTGTTGCATTGCTCTATCAACTGAAAAGGTAACACTCTCGTCCTCTATACTTAGGGTCAGTTTCTTACCGAACACGTCTATCATTGCTTTAGCCGTGTTTAAGAATGGTCTTCCTAATATGAGAGGAACTTGAGAATCTTCTTCCATGTCCAGAACAACAAAATCTACTGGAAATACTAAAGTACCAACTTTAACTAGCATATTCTCCATTATCCCTCTAGGATATTTTATTGATCGATCGGCTAGTTGTATGCTTATTCTTGTTGGTTTCAATTCTTCAAGGTCTAGTTTAGCGTATAGTGAAAACGGCATTAAATTTATACTAGCACCTAAGTCTGCCAATGCTTCTATTGAACTAAGACTACCCAGAAAACATGGAATTGTGAAACTTCCTGGATCAGATAATTTTTCTGATATCTTATTCAACAGAACTGCTGAACAATTAGCATTCATAGTAACGGCCGAGAGTTCTTCCATTTTCTTTCTATTTGTGATTAGATCTTTCAAGAATTTAGCATTTCTAGGCATTCCTGAAATCACATCAATGAAAGGAAGATTTACATTTATCTGTTTAAACATATCCAAGAATTTGGATTGTTCGGCTTCAAGTTTCTCTTTTTTCATTTTACTCGGGTAAGGAAGTGGTGGTTGGTATGGTTTAACATAAGGTTTATCCTTAACTGTGTTATCTTCATTAACCTTTTCAACTACCGGTTCTTTTTCCTTATCTTGATCAGGTTGTGGTACTTGTGGAGTAGGAATAGTTTCATCAGAAATTACAGGTATTTCAGGTGGTTTAAGTGTTGTACCACTTCTTGTGGTAATGGCTTTAGCTGTTTTATTCCTGGGGTTTGCATTTGTATCACTAGGTAAACTTCCCGGTTTTCTTTCACCTATTAACCTTGCTAGGTTACTTACTTCTTGTTCCAAGTTTTGAATAGAAGCTTGTTGATTTCTAAATGCTTGAGTATTTTGTTCATTAGTTTGTTTCTGAGATGTGAAAAACTGCGTTTGAGTTTCAACTAGCTTCGTCATCATATCTTCTAAATTCAGCTTTTTATCATCGGGTTGTGGTGGTTTGTTTTGAAAATTAGGTCTTTGCTGGTTGTAAGTATTGTTAGATACTTGTTGATTGCTAGGACCTTGTTGGTTGTTGTATAGAATATTTCGATTATAATTCTGGTTTTGATTGTAGATCGGTCTTGGCGGTTGATAATTATTCTGATAAACATTTCCAGGCCTTTGGTTTATGTATGAAATATTCTCTCTTTGTTCCATTGTTAGTTCAATACTGAGACAATCTTTTGTCAAATGTGGTCCTCCACACTGCTCACAACTAATTCGTATTGAGTGAATATCTTTAGTCATCTTTTCCATTCGTCTCTCGACAGCATCTATCTTTGCGGAAATGGAATCTAATTCATGGCTAGAATCGGCTCTAGCTGCTTTAGATGATCTAACGATATCTTTTTCTAGGTGCCACTCATGTGAGTGGGAAGCAGTGTTATCAATAATTTTATAAGCATCAGTTTCGGTTTTCTTCATAATGGAACCACCAGCTGCTATATCGATGTCTTTTCTTGTAGTGATGTCGCATCCTTGGTAGAATATTTGTACTATTTGACAGGTGTCTAAACCATGTTGCGGACATCCTCTCAATAATTTTCTAAATCTTGTCCACGCCTCATATAGAGTTTCATTCGGTTTCTGTGTGAACGTAACAATTTCTCCTTGAAGTCTTACGGCTTTAGATGCCGGAAAGAATTGTTTAAGAAATTTTTCAACTAAAACGTCCCATGTATCAATCGCCCCTTCAGGTAACGATTCCAACCAATCTTTGGCTTCTCCCTTTAAAGTCCAGGGAAATAACATGAGATATATCTGTTCATCCTCCACTTCTCAGATTTTAAATAGTGTGCAGATCCTATTAAAGGTACGAAGATGTTCATTTGGATTTTCCTTCGGCGCACCACTAAATTGGCATTGATTAGTCACCATGTGTAGAATTTGTCCTTTGATTTCATAATCTGGCGCATTAATGTCTGGATGAGTAATTGCGTGACCTTGGGCAGTGCGTTTAGCTCTCATTCGGTCTTCCATACTTAAAGGTTCCAGATTCTCCATAATTGAATTTGTTGAATCCGAATCACTAGAGGATTCTGATTTAATGGTTCGTTCCTCAACAATCTGTGTTTGAATGATTGGTGGTTCCGGAGGAAAGTTTAATGGTTCAGGATCTATGAATCGTACCTGAATATTCTCCGGATTCTCAATAGTGAAGTCGGGTTCAAAAAATGGATTATCAACGGCGGTAAAATTTGCTAAATGTCTTGATCTAGTTACAGGTGGTGAACGTACAAAAGGTGGTGAACGTCTTGCTCGGTGCATTCACTGAATATCCTATTAGTTTTTAAAAGGAAAGAAAAATTATATAAGTTATCCAATTAATAGACTTTTCTGATTTTGCCCACGTTTCGAATAGCCAAAAGATGCAGCAGAGGGGCAGGATTCGTTTGGTCTCAATATAATTGAGGACTGTTTGGCTCCAATAACCCGGTCCACGTACAAATCCAACTATTACTACGAACCAGAAAATTTTGATGTCTATCAATTTAACCACTTAAAATAAATTTTTGTAATTTTAAGAAATTTAGATAAGAAGTAGAATAAAAATCTATGTCCTAAAAACTAGAATAGCAAGAAATAAGAAAGAAAAAGAGCGCGTCGAAAAAGGTCGAAAAAGAAAAGAAAAATTGAAAAAGGCGTTGAAAAATAAGAAATAAAAAGAGTGACTTATAAAACTTTAAAACATTCGCCTAACCCAACCTTATTACTACCACTAACTTAAAATTATAATCGCAAATTGAGATTACTAATTGGAATGATAATTGATACATAGGTAAAAGGCGTCTAAAAATATTAAAGCTTACAAGTAAAACTATATCCCAAATGGCAATAACTTAAAAAGAAACTAAAACTTAAAAAGGCGTCGCAAAATTCTAAAGCACCTAAATCTTAGTCTAAAGAAAAAGTACTTAAAGGATTTTACGGCAAAGCCTAAAAATCTAGAAATAAAAATATAACTATGGCAAAAACTAAGTTTAAAACTAAAAACTAGCGAAAAATACAAATATTACGCTAAAACAATTAAAAAGGGAGAAAATATAAAAATATACAAAAAGTTGTAAAAATTACAATTTTTATAAAATTACAATTTTTATATTATTTATTTATTAAAACTATTAATTTTACATTAATTAAACTAATTTAACTAAATATATAAATTAAATAAAAAGTAAAACTAATTAATATATTAAAATTAAACCTAATTAGGGTTAAAAGTTAATTAATAAATATAAAACCCGTAATTAATGCTGATTAGGGTTTCTGTCACGTGTGTCAGGGCTGCTCCGTGAGTTGCGGTGCCCGAAGCAGGAAAACTCCGCGAGTCGCGGGGTTCTAAAATTCAACTCAGGTACAGGATTTAATTCGACGCGTTTTTGTTTTTTTTTTATATTTTCTGTATTATGCTTTATATTTTTTGTTTTAAATAAAAATATTTATATAATAAAAACTTATATAAAAATAGAACTACTTTATAATTTTATAAATAAAAATCTTAAAACTAGATTTATATATATATATATATAATTTTTTTTTCAGTTTTTAATTTTATATTTTAAATAAACACAAAATATTTAAATAAAACTTATATTTTTATAAAATAAAAATAAAGAAACTTTATAAAACTTAAATATTTAACAAAATCTTAAAAATATTTATATTTTTGTTTTTCTTTTTATATTTTTGAATTTTTAAAACGTATTTTTACAAAAACGTATTTTTATAAAAGTAAACTAAAAATAAAAATCTTTTTTTTTATATAGCGTTGCGCTTCCGGCTTTTAAGCTAAATTTTTAAGTTTCCCGGCAGCGGCGCCAAAAATAACTTAATAGTTATAGCTAAGGGGTATAAAATACTATTAAATTTTAGCAGGGAAATACTATTAAATACGATACAATTTTACACAAGATATTTATTTATTTAGAGAATGGATATACTTAAACCTTGCTACAACACTTATAGGCAGTGTACCTAATCGTACAGTAGTGTAGTTTTTAGTAAGTCCGGTTCGTTCCACAGGGAAAATCTTTTAATCAAAGCTTAACGCTATATTAGTTTAAATTTATAAAATTACAAATATATATATAAGTAATATTATTATTATAAAGGGGGGTTTTTACCGTTTAATGACCGGTTTATCGATTTTAAAACTTTAGTCGCAGTTAAAACCAAATGTAAAATATTAAATAAAAGACTTAATTTAAAGCGTAAAGTAAATAATGATAATGAAATTGCGAATAATAAAAGTGCGATAAAATAAACTTGCGATAATTAAAAGTGCAATTAAATACAATAACAATAAATAAAAATGCGATAATTAGAAGTGCAATTAAATATAAAATAAAGGAAATTAAATATGAAATAAAAGAATTATGCTTATTTAAACTTCCGTAATCATGATGTTTGACGTGTTGATTTTAGTTTTATGCCCATGGGTTAATTGTCCTTTGTCCTGGATTATTTAATATGTCCGTCTGGTTTTTGTCCATAACAGTCCATCAGTCATAAATATAAAGTGCGAGTGTCCTCGTCAAATTATCCTTATACCCGAAGTCAAATATTCCAACTAATTGGGGACTTAAACTATAACAAGATTCTAATACTTTGTTTAATAATTACACCAGGATGTCGACTGAGTGTAACCCAAGGTTTTAATACTTTGTTATCAATTATGCCAAGTGTCCTTGTACATAATTTCACCCTTGTTTTAATAATTCTAGTGGCTATTAATTCATTCCCGTGTCCGGTTAAATGAACGATTATTCGTACATATAAATACCCCGCCCATCGTGTCCCTTCGAGTGTATATGGTTATTTATAGGGACGCCCAATTGTAAATCTTTATATTAACATTAACAAACTATCATTTAGTTAAACAAATATAAAGCCCATTAATAGCCCATAGTCTAATTTCCACAAGTGTCGTTCTTTTGTCCAAACCCCAATTATGGTACAAAGCCCAATTACTCAATTTTAGTAATTAGCCCAACATCATGATTACTTCGTTTTAAATAAGCATAATAATAACTTAGCTACGAGACATTAAATTAAAAAGGTTGAACATAACTTACAATGATTAAAAATAGCGTAGCGTTACACGGACAGAATTTCGACTTACACCCTTACAACATTCGCTAACATACTCTTATTATTAGAATTATAATTAAAATTAAAATTAAAATATAAATATAAATATATATATATATATATATATATATATATATATATATATTACCTATATATTAACAGAGAGATTGAATTATCGATATTAAAATTCGTCGAACTGCGTTGGCTTTTATAGGGAATTGAGTCCAGGGGAACTCCGCGAGTCGCGGCCATTTCCTCCTTCAAACTCCGCGAGTCGCGGAGTTTGAAATTCCAGCTCACAACTTTGGCTTCTTTCTTTGCCGACGGTTTATTTTAAAAATATAATATATATATATAATTAATATAATTAATTATATATTATATTATATTTATATACATAATTAACTTGTAATTTTTAGTCCGTTGCGTCGAGCGTTGAGAGTTGACTCTGGTCCGGGTTCCGAATTTTCGAACGTCCTTGCGTACTATTTTATATCTTGTACTTTGCGTTTTGAATCTTGTACTCTTGTAATTTCGAGACGTTTCTTATCAATAATTGGAACCTCTTTGATTGTATTTTGTACTTTTGAGCTTTTTGGACCTTTGCGTCTTCAATTCGTCGAATCTGTCTTTTGTCTTCACCTTTTATTGTTTAAACGAATATCACTTGTAAATAGAACAATTGCAACTAAAAGCTTGTCTTTCTTGAGGAATAATGCTATGAAATATATGTTCGTTTTTAGCATTATCAAATATTCCCACACTTGAGCGTTGTTTGTCCTCAAGCAATATAGTATTGAAATACTAGAATCACTTCTTTATTCTTCACACTTTGTACATCAGTGATTTCTATACGACGGTATACACAATGGTAGTAACGATATGGTTTACAGTCCCACATGACTATAAAATTTAGATCCATTAAGGAAATTGGATCTTTATGAAAACATTTGATCTTTTGAAAATTTTAATCTAGCTTTTACCCTAGATAAGTTTTTCGAAATAACCCTTCACCGGTGTTTGCAAAATATTTTTGTGGGTTTGGTGGGTTTCAGATTTGAAAATTTTAGCTCAAAACTTATGGTTTTGTGTCACCCACTTGCTAACCTTGTATTTGGAAAGCAACACGTCCAGTTTACTTGTCCTGTATATTACCTTTCGGTAAACTACCGTCCGGTTGTAAAGGAAAGCGTTGAACAAGCAACTGTTAAGGCAATGTCCCCTAACATGCTTTTAATTATGGTCTATAACGTGTCGGACGCAATTACTATCCTTTGTAGGAGAAGTAGTAAAGCTCACCCTTATAATTTTCCGGTCTGGCACAAGGTCCTATCTTTGACCATGCTATGCAACCACCATTCTTACGGTTGACACCCGATTTGGTTCAGGTGACCTAATGAATTCCAGGTGAATTCCTAGGATTTTACTTTCAATGGTAATGAACGCATTGAAAATGGGTTTTTAGAAAACAAATCGGTTTGTAATTTTGATCAAAATATTTTCTCGTTCAGGCTCGAGTTTAGATATCATCAAATTCCATGAGTTTGTAATTCTCAATCTTTAAGGTCAATCTCTAGGATTGAGTAATATCAGGCTTAAAAGCTGATTTTTGATCTTTTAAGGAGATTATCCTTTCTGGGGATCTGATTCATTAGTCTTATCCAGCTAATTTGCATGGTGCCCCCCCCATTATACGAGATAAATCCTTCTCATGGTTAGGATAAATCTGACCAGTTGGCGACCCTGTTTAATGCTGAGGTCCGTGGATTTTCTGCTGATTTTAGTGATGACTTTTCTAGATTTTTCGTCAACCTACAGCTGGTCTGGACGACAACTCACTGACCTAAATCAAGAAGCGCGTTTCTTTTTCGGAAGACTTTACTTCCTTTTAATGATGGAATTGATTCATCGTGTAGACCCATCTCTTCTTTTCTTTCATCGGGTAAAACTTTTTAGATTAGTCCAAAGCAAAAGTATTTTCAGTTATTTGTACAAAAATATGTGATATATGTTTTGAAAAACTTGGTAAATTTTCCCACACTTGGCTTTTATTTTCCTTTTTATTGTCCTCTATTCAATTCTTAAATGAATTCTAACATTTTGGTTTGTTTCTCAATTTATGTCCTTTCCAAGGTAACAATAATTTCGGTGTTAAAACCTAGTTTTATCGTTCATAAATATGTATAAACATGATTTTGAGTTCATTTAGTTGAAAATTTTGAAAATTTTTACTAGAAGTGGGTAGTCAGTATATAAGACTAGGGCTGTTCTTTATTATCAGAGAGCACTAGATTCTAATACAACTACTGCTTTACTAGTATTTTTAATGGTAACCAAGTGTTTAAGATAAAAATTTTAAAAATCCGAAAGAATTTAACCCCTTCCCACACTTAAGATCTTGCAATGCCCTCATTTACAAGAAATCAGTAACAATTTAAATTATTGAGGGTGATTAGCGTAGAAATGATTAAATTTTACCAAAGTTTCCAAATATATTGTTGTTTGTGTGCTGAATGATAAATGGTGCACATCATTTGTTCATTCCGTCTCGTTGTTATTTCACATATATTTTTCATCTTGTCGTCAAAATTAGTTGCTTTTGCTGAACTTAATGCCAGTCTTTGAAAATGCGTTGTTTTACCCTGTTGTGTACATAAGATAAACTGCAAACATATATACATATTTTTGAAGTTTGGTATATTACCCCACATTCAAAAATTATTAAACTCTAATAATAAAATTTAGAAAATTATAAAACTATTACAAATCCAACATAAGTATTAAATGTATCAACATTACAAATAATAAAATAAAAAAAAAACTAAGTAGACTAGGGATGATACTGATACCAGAAGGGGTTCCATGCATAACCATATGTGTTATAAAATGCTTCTGCTGGGTTATACGTAGGATACGGTGGTTGCATCTCTATAGACCAGGGAGGGAATATGGGCGTTGGGGTAGGAATATAGTTTCTACCTATATGTTGGCAATAAGCTATGATTTTGTTTTGATGAACTTGCCAATCTTCAAATGCTCTATGTCTAGCATTTTCATACTCTTGTGAAACTATAACCCTTTGCATTTCTGCCATTTCATTTCCCCCTCCTACATTACCTTGCTGTTGGTTTCTCTCAACATGTGGATGTCTACCATTATAACGTACTGCGGCTTTATTTCGCCTCTTCAAAACTTTAGCACCATGGTATAAATTTAAACCTATTGTATCTTGGGGTTCTGGTTCTTCGACTAATAATCCCCCCGACTTATATCTACATTGAGATACTCAGCAATCAAAGTAATAAATATACCACCTCCTATTATGCTATGCGGTCTCATCCCCCTAACCATAGCTGATAAATAATAACCCACACAATATGGTATACTTACAGCGCTTTGTGGGTCTCGAATACACATGTGGTAAAACAAATCCTGTTCATTTACCTTTTCCTTATTCTTACCTCTTTGTGTAATCGAATTAGCTAAAAATCTATGAATTACTCTTAACTCTGCTCTATCTATATCCAAATAAGAGTAATTTCCCCTTTGAATCGGTGATGGCTAGTCATTTGACTCCATACACCATGTGTATCAAAATTCTCATCTATCTTCCTACCGTTCAATATCAACCCTCTACAATCGGCAGATGCTAACTCCTCAGGCGTATATATACGTAAAGCCTGAGCCATGTCTAGTAAAGACATGTGGCGCATTGAACCTCCTAACAAAAATCTAATGAAAGATCGATCGGTTAAACTAGCTACCCGATCATTTAATTCTATACTACACAACAATTCTTCACACCATACTTTATATATAGGTCTACGCATGTTGAATAACCGTACCCAATCGTTAAAAGTAGAATTACCATACCTCTGTGCAAGTAATTCCCTAATTGGCCCGGCCAATTCTACAGCTTCTAATGGTCCCCATTCTATGACCCTAGGTACTTCGGTGAATAAGGAAATTAAGATCTCTATAATTAAATACGGTGATCTGCCTCGCTTACTCTGTCTGATATTTCCATTATAAATTAAACTATTCCGTTCCATTATTCTCACCATTCCTATACTTTTCTTTCTTAATTCATACATCCAAAAGATTGTGAAAATGCTTAATCCAGTTCTGATCCTTGTCCTTATCCTGACTATCGCCATAATCATTCTCCTTTTCCAACTTCCACTGGAGGAATCTGTTTTCTTCTATTTTGCCCTTAGGGTTATAGTGTTTTTAATTCTCCCGTGTCTTTATGTTGCGATAAACATTGACATACACGGTTTGTAATTTTCGTGTTGTTATCGGGCTTTATATCCTCCTTTATATTTCGGAGCTCCATGCTTTGGTTTTCTCTTCCCGACTTTAAATCAAGCCAATAATGATCCAGAATTTATAGATATGAATTTCAAAATGAACATAGTTGATGTTCTAAGAAGGAAATTGTATTGGCACAAACTTGATTTGTCAAATTATCAGAATCACTGAGAATAGAACTATCAATAATATGTTTTTCTTGATATGTTCAGAAGTTAAGCAGAATGAAAAAGTTATGTAACATGGCACATGATGATGGTATGACCTACTGTGAACCATCATCACGTTTCATTAAAACTCAGCATGACTTACTGTAATATAATCACGTTGATCAAGTGTCATTATATTATACTAACTCATGCATCAGTTCCCAAAATTACTTCAATAACATTCATATTTTAAGCTCGAAAGTTTACAGAATATAGAAACTAACATTTTCTATATTATGTAATACTGATAGCACAAAGAGATTAATGATTTCAGATAAGATTAGTTATAAAAATATATTCAGAAATATCGAGGATATTTATAATGAAAGATACGATAATATCTCGGAATATCTAAGATCAGAGGATGATAGAAACTATTGTCTGCAAGGGTTTAGAGTAAGGAGCAAGATATTCACTAAAGACTTTAGCAGACATTGAATCATTTGAATTCTTTGAAGTCAAACTTATTCTTTGTGATTTGTCCACGGCTTTTTTCATAGTTTCTTTGAAGTCAAACTTAAGTTTAAATTTGGTCGAAAATTCCCGGGTCATCACATCAGTTGCGGTTTTCTTCATAATGGAACCACCAGCTGCTATGTCGATGTCTTTTCGTGTAGTAATGTCGCATCCTTGATAGAATATTTGTACTATTTAATAAGTATCTAAACCATGTTGAGGACATCTTCTCAACAACTTTCCAAATCTTGTCCACGCCTCATATAGAGTTTCATTTGGCTTTTGCGTGAACGTAACAATTTCTCCTTGAAGTCTCAAGGCTTTAGATGCCGAAAAGAATCTTTTAAGAAAATTTTCAACTAAAACATCCCATGTATCAATCGTCCCTTCAGGTAACGATTCTAACCAATCTTTGGCTTCTCCCTTTAAAGTCCAGGGAAATAACATGAGATAGATCTGTTCATCCTCAACTTCTCTAATTTTGAATAGAGTACAGATCCTATTAAAGGTACGAAGATGTTCATTTGGATCTTCCTTCAGCGTACCACTAAATTGACACTGATTAGTTACCATGTGTAGGATTTGTCCTTTGATTTCATAATCTGGTGCATTAATGTCTGGTTGAGTAATTGCGTGACCTTGACCAGTGCGTGTAGCTCTCATTCGGTCTTCCATACTTTGAGGTTCCTGATTTTCCATGATTGAGTTTGTTGAATCTGAATCACTAGAGAATTTTGATTTAATGGTTTCTTCCTCGACAATCTCTGGTTGTATGATGTAACGACCCTACTTTTTCCGTTATCTTTTAGCGTTAATTATTTAACGATCGTTAACTGTTATTCGTTCCACGTCATTTCTATGCCCTATATTATTATTTTTGTAATAATATATTAATTATTATGTGTTATATGAATATTTGTATTCATATTTTAAGTTATATGTTTCTACGTGTCGCGGATTTCTATCCGGCGAATCTTTTCAGTTTTCAAACCAACGGTCAAGCTTTTGGGATTTTTAAGTCCTAATTATTTTAAATATGATATTTTAATGTCATATTTTTATATTTAGTGTTTATATATTTTATTCGTCGCGTATTTGTTATCTCTCCGAAAAATCAATCGCGTAGTAGCGTTTTCGCGTTTCGGGCTTCGATCGGGCGTTCGGGCCATAAGCTAATTGACTTTTTAACATTTTGGAATAGTGAGGCCCACCCCCTTGCTGATTTTGGCCAAAAATTCACTTAGGGAGGGGGTGTTTGTGCCATTTCTTCTAACTTGGAGCATTTTGATCAAAACCTAATCCACTCCTCATTTCTTTCATTTTCCACATTTTAATTTTTGCTCTCCCTCTCCCTTGTTCTTGGCCGTCACCACCACCATCCAAGCTCATCATCATCTTCATCAAATCAAGCTTGTTTCATGGGGCTTTCAACATAAACGCGTTCCTCTCTTCGATCTCTACGCGATAACATCTCTTGATTATTGATTAGGGTATAAACCCTAACCCTAGCTTTTCAATTTTTCTTATATTTTATGTATTTTGATGTTATATTGATAGTATGATGATTACATGTTATTGTATTGATGATTGTATGCGTAGTAATGCTCGATTATATATGTTTTCGGTTTGATTAAATTGGGACAGCAGCATTTTTGTTCATTTATGGTTATGTAACTGTTATAAAAGTGAAATTAAAGTATCTAGATGAGTTCCTCTCATCAAGACACTAATTTTAGACTCTGGATTCATGTTATTTCGATTCCCGGAGCTCTAGTTATGATTAAAATGGTGTTTGTTGGAATTAAATTGTGAAAACGAATTGTACCAGGTTTGGTCCGACTTTGTGATAATTTTTAGAGTCTGTAGGGTGTACTAGTGTGTTAGGAATGATGATGTGATGAACTTTCATGTTCAAGTCATCGAAATCCGAGCCACAGATCACCCGTTATGACTAAAACGCGTTTTTGAGCGGATTGAAGATCCAAACTGATTAGTGGCTGTAAGTCACGACTTGTTTGCTATTCTTGGGGTGTTCTTGAGCACACTAAGGTGTCGGGTGAGTTGGTTAGGCAAAAATATATATAAGGCTCGCCGAAAACTGACACCCGGGGCTCAAGATATGACCCGAAGAACTTTTAATTAAAACTTATGGTTAATTATTAAAACTTATGATATAAATAATGAATGTCATTATTATCAAGTTACTTATGATATAAAAAGGTAATTATTTTAATTTAAGACTTATGATATATATTTATTATATCATTTAATAATTACTTATGATTTAATTAAACATTTAATTAAACTTATGATTAATAATAGTTTTATTATTAATGAAAGATACTTATGATAAGTATTAAACTTATGTTATAAGATTATTATTATAAAACTTATAATAAGGATTAATTAATTATTTACTTATTATAAGGCTTAGTTATTATTTAATTATAATTTAATTATTAAATACTTATAGTTTAATAATTATAATTAGAAACTTATGATATGATTAATAATTCATTATTAATTAATAATACTTGTGATATGATTTAAAATTTATTATTAATTAATAATACTTATATTATGACAAATATTTAATTAATTAATTAAATACTTATGTTATATTAATTATATCAATTAAACTTATGTTAACTTTAATGATTCATTCCAATTTAATTAAACTTATGTTATGACCTAATTATACATATTTAACTTTAATTAACATTATAACTTATAATATTATTACAACTTACACTTTTAAAATTAATGTTGACTATGTTTGACCGAGTTTAACTTTTGAGTTGACTTTCGGTTGACTTTGACTTTTAGTTGACTTTTGTTGACTTTCTAAATAAGGAAACTTTCCTAACTTAAAACTTTCAAAAAATAGAAACTTTCTAAATTTGGAAACTTTCCAAAAATAGAAACTTTCCAAAAATAGAAACTTTTCAAAAATAGAAACTTTCCAAAAATAGAAATTTTCCAAATATGGAAACCTGCTAAAAATAGAAACTTTCTCAAAATAGAAAGTGTGTGTTTGTACGCTGTTCCGATCAAACCAATGCATGTTGAGTATTGTTCTATATCTACTTGCAACATGTACAATAGCTATCATACTTAGACTTGACCTAAGTTAGTTATTTATATCGGCCTGCTTTATTTATAGGTCGGCGTTGTGATCATTCCTGATCACTTTACTTCATTTGCTGTTCGCTTATTTGTGTGGTTACTTAGTTTGCTATTAAGGTGAGTTATAGTCCTATTTTCCTATTTTAAATCTTTTGGGATGAGAATACATGCAATTTATTTTATATTTTGGACAAGTGGAAGTTGTTTTAAATTATTCATTGTGAGTTGAACAAAAATATTCCCTAGTCTGGTAAATGTAATCACTGGTTTCTACTGGTGAACGCGAATCCTACGGATAGATATATCGGGTTTGACAACCCTATTTCGAGCTAGTCGCGCTAGCAATTTATAATCGGAATGTTTAGTACTTCGTATTTAGTTGAAGATACACTTGTTCGGTGTATATTATTTATTGTGTTTGGCAAGGGTAAATAAATGGTTTAGTGGTTACCAGGTGGCTCACGGTAAATGGAATAATGTTTTATTATATGTTTTCTAGCATATAATTTTATGGTCCAAAAAGGAGTTTTTATGTTTTCAAACATAAATCTTTATGGTTTCAATTAAATATTGTTTGCAATAATAAACCTATAATTCACTCAACATTTTTGTTGACAGTTACTCGCATGTTTTATTCTCAGGTTCATGATTGATTGCTTCCGCTGTGCTTAGAGAGTCTGCATATTTATGATGGCAGCTTTTGTTAAACATTAACTTGCATTCGATTTTAATACATTTAATAGTGGATGTTGTTGACTTTGTTTTGGTCAACTTTTGGTTAAGTAATAATGTATGGTTTTTCTAACTTACATATTTTAGTAGGTTTCCTTTATAGGAAATCATTTCTAAATAAAGAATGCAAGGTTATTTATTAAATTCATATAGAGTTATGATCAAATTGTGGGACCAAGATAACGATGGTCGTCAAGTGTACTTTGATGGGTCGTTAAATATGATTTATGGTTCAGGAGGAATGATTTGTGGTTCAGGATCTCTGAATTGTCCTTGAATATCCTCCGGGTTCTCAATTGTGAGGTCGGGTTCAAAAAATGGATTATCAGAAATTTGAATTAGAGTACTTGGTCGACAAGATGATGATTCTAAAGAAAAATCAATGGTGACAATATTGGCTAGATGTCTTGATCGAGTTACAGGAGGTGAACGTATGAAAGGTGGTGAACGTTTTACTCGGTGCATTCACTGAATATCCTATTAGTTATAAAAATAAAATAAAAATTATATAAGTTATCAAATTAATAGACTTTTCTGATTTTGCCCATGTTTCGAATAGCCAATAGATGCAGCAGGTAGCCAGGACCCTTTAAATCGAAAGCTCACAACTCGCCACTAACAAATCCAACTATTACTACGAACCAGTAAATTTTGGATGTCTATCAATTTAACCGCTTAAAATAATTTTTCGTCGAAATTTTGAAGATAAAATCCATGTCCTAAAAACTAGAGCGTCGAGAAATAAGAAAGAAAAAGAGTGCGTCGAAAAACGTCAAAAAATAAAAGGTCGAAAAATAAGCGTCGAAAAACAAACTAAATCTTGCGTCTAAAGGAATTAAAGCTTAAAAGGAATTCTCTATCCAAAACAGCAATAACTTAATTAGGCACTAAAATCTATTTAAAACTAAAGTGATAAGTGACGTCGTAAAGTTCTAAAGCGCCTAAATCTTAATCTAAAGAAAAAGCACTTAAGGGATTTTACGGCAAAGCCTAGAAATCTAGAAATACTATGGCAAAATACTAAGCTTAAAATTAGTTACGAACGATAAATTACGAATAAATGATAAAAATACAAATTATAACTAAAATGATAAAAAAAAATACAAATTTTATAAAAATATTATTTTTATATTATTTTATAAAAGTATTAATTTTATATATTTAATAATAATTAATAAACTTAATATTACAAAATAAAACTAAAAATAAAACTAAATATTAATTAAATAAATCAAAACCTAATTAGATTAATAATAATAATTAAATTATTAAAACCCCTAATCAGCAATTAATGCGTACAAGGTTGCAGCTGTCAGACAGCTCCACGAGTGCGGATGGTTGATGCCAAAAATCTTCGCGACTGCGGAGTTTGCAAATTCAGATTTCGTGAAGGCCAAATTCATCCAGGTTCAGTTTTCTTTTTTTCTTTTTTATATATATTTTGATTTTTATTTTCTTTTTCTGATTTTAATTTTTAGAAAATATAATTTAAGTAAAACTTATATTTAAAAAAATTACTTATTAGTTTTTGTAACTAAAAAAATAAAAACCTTTTAATTTTAAACACTTATATATATATATATATATATATATATATATATATATATATATATATATATATATATATATATATATTTATGTTCTTATATTTTTGAAACTTATGTAAATATATTTTTACAAGAATAGCTTAAAAACTAATTTTTTTTTTATTATAGCGTTCTGTGGCGTCCCCGGCAGCGGCGCCAAAAATACTTGATGTGTGCGAGGTGTAGTACGAAATAAATTATATTTTACTACAAAATACTATTAAATACGATACAATTTTACACAAGTTATTTATTTATTTATAGAATTGATATACCTAAACCTTGCTACAACACTTATAGGCAGTGTACCTAATCGTAGAGTAGTGTAGTTTTTTTAGTAAGTCCGGTTCGTTCCACAGGGAGCTAGCTGAGTTTAACGCTATATATTTTTTAAACTATATTTGTATATATATATATATATATATATATATATATATATATATATATATATATATATATATATATATATATATATATATATATATATATATATATATATATATATATATATTATAAAAGGGGATTTTAATCGTTTAGTAACCGGTTTGTCGATTTTATGTCTTAAGTCACAATTAAAACCTAATGTAAAATATTAATATAAATATAACTTAATTTAAAGCGTAAAGTAAATGACGATAAATAAAAGTGCGATAAATAAAATTGCAGTAATTTAAAGTACGATAAATAAAATGATGATAAATAAAAGTACGATGAGATATAAATTAAAGGAATTATGCTTATTTAAACTTCCGTAATCCTGATGTTTGACGTGTTGATTTTCATTTATTATCATGGGTTAATTGTCCTTTGTCCTGGATTATTCGATACGTCCTTTTGGTTTTTGTCCATAACAGTCCATCGGTCATAAATATAAAGTGCGAGTGTCTTCGTTAAATTACCCTTATACCCGAAGTCAAATATTCCAACTAATTGGGGACTTAAACTGTAATAAGGTTTTAATACATTGTTAATGATTACACCAGGTTATCGACTGTATGCAATCAAAGGTTTTAATACTTTATTAACAATTACACCAAGTGTCCTTGTATGTAATCCACCCCTATTTTAATGAGTCCATTGACTATTAATCCATTCCCGTGTCCGGTCAAATGAACAATTATTAGTATTTATAAATATCCCGCACATCGTGTCCGATCGAGTGTATGTGGTTATTTATAATTACCTCAAATTGTAAATCTCTATATTAAATTAACGAACTATCATTCAGTTAAACAAATATAAAGCCCATTAATAGCCCATAGTCCAATTTCCACAAGTGTCGGTCTTTTGTCCAAACCCCAATTATGGTCCAAAGTCCAATAACCCCATCTTAGTATTTAGTCCAACATCACGATTACTTCGGCTTAAATAAACATAATAATAATTTAGCTACGAGACATTAATTTAAAAAGGTTGAACATAACTTACAATAAGTATTAATCACGTAGTGTTACACGAACAGAATTTCGACTTACAAACTTAAAACATTCACCACTATAACCTTATTATTATTAAACATAAATTAAAATTAAAATTAAAATTAAAATTATATATATATATATATATATATATATATATATATATATATATATATATATATATGATAATGCTAAAAACGAACATATATTTCATAGCATTATTCCTCAAAAGACAAACTTTTAGTTGCAATTGTTCTATTTATAAGTGATATTCGTTTAAATAATAAAAGGTGAAGACAAAAGACAGATTCGACGAATTGAAGACGCAAACGACCAAAAAGCTCAAAAGTACAAAAGACAATCAAAGAGGTTCCAATTATTGATAAGAAACGTCTCGAAATTACAAGAGTACAAGATTCAAAACGTAAAGTACAAAATATAAAATTGTACGCAAGGACGTTCGAAAATCCGGAACCGGGACCAGAGTCAACTCTTAACGCTCGACGCAACGGACTAAAAATTACAAGTTAACTATGTATATAAATATAATATAATATATAATTAATTATATTAATTATATATATATTATATTTATAAATAAAAACCGTCGGCAGAGAAAGACTCCAAAGTTGTGAGCTGTAATTTCATTCTCCGCGACTCGCGGAGTTTGAAGGCAAAAATGCCGCGAGTCGCGGAGCCCCAAATTCAGAAACCCCCTATAAAGCTCGCGCATTCTGATCGTAAATCATCATCTTTTTCTTCTTCTCTCATATATACGTAAAATATATATATATAATTTATATTTTAATTTTAATTTTAATTATAATTCTAATAATAAGGATATGTTAGCAAATGTTGTAAGGGTGTAAGTCGAAATTCTGTCCGTGTAACGCTACGCTATTTTTAATCATTGTAAGTTATGTTCAACCTTTTTATATTAATGTCTCGTAGCTAAGTTATTATTATGCTTATTTAAAACGAAGTAATCATGATGTTGGGCTAATTACTAAAATTGGGTAATTGGGCTTTGTACCATAATTGGGGTTTGGACAAAAGAACGACACTTGTGGAAATTAGACTATGAGCTATTAATGGGCTTTATATTTGTTTAAACTAAATGATAGTTTGTTAATGTTAATATAAAGATTTACAATTGGGCGTCCCTATAAATTACCATATACACTCAATCGGACACGATGGGCGGGGTATTTATATGTACGAATAATCGTTCATTTAACCGGACACGGGAATGGATTAATAGCCATTAGAATAATTAAAACAGGGGTGAAATTATGTACAAAGGAAACTTGGTATAATTGATAACAAAATATTAAAACCTTGGGTTACACTCAGTCGACATCCTGGTGTAATTATTAAACAAAGTATTAAAATCTTGTTACAATTCGAATCCCCAATTAGTTGGAATATTTGACTTCGGGAATAAGAATAATTTGACGAAGGCTTTCGCTCTTTATATTTATGACTGATGGACTATTATGGACAAAAACCAGACGGACATATTAAATAATCCAGGACAAAGGACAATTAACCCATGGGCATAAAACTAAAATCAACACGTCAAACATCATGATTACGGAAGTTTAAATAAGCATAATTCTTTTATTTCATATTTAATTTCCTTTATTTTATATTTAATTGCACTTCTAATTATCGCATTTTTATTGTTATTGTATTTAATCGCACTTTTAATTATCGTACTTTTTAATTATCGCAAGTTTATTTTATCGCACTTTTATTATTCGCAATTTCATTTATCGTTATTTACTTCATGCTTTAATTTAAGTCTTGTATTTATTTTTAATATTTTACATTTGGTTTTAACTGCGACTAAAGTTTTAAAATCGACAAACCGGTCATTAAACGGTAAAAACCCCCTTTATAATAATAATATTACTTATATATATATATTTGTATTTTTATAAAAGTAAACTAATATAGCGTTGAGCTTTGTTTAAAAAAGATTCCCTGTGGAACGAACCGGACTTACTAAAAACTACACTACTGTACGATTAGGTACACTGCCTATAAGTGTTGTAGCAAGGTTTAAGTATATCCATTCTATAAATAAATAAATATCTTGTGTAAAATTGTATCGTATTTAATAGTGTTTCGTTGTAAAATTTAATAGTATTATATACCACTCCGCTACCACATCAAGTATTTTTGGCGCCGCTGCCGGGGACTCTCTTAAAAGCCGGAAGCGCAACGCTAATATATAAAAAAAAAACGTTTTAAATATTCGAAAATATAAAAAGAAAAACAAAAATATAAGTATTTTTAAGATTTTGTTAAATATTTAAGTTTTATAAGTTTCTTTATTTTTATTTTAGTTTATAAAAATATAAGTTTTATTTAAATATCTTTTATTTATATAAAAACAGAAAACAGAAAAAAAAAATAAATAAATAAAGAAAAACGCGTCGAAGATTAATCCTGTCATCTGAATTTCTGAACCCCGCGAGTCGCGGGGTTTGAAGCTTTGAATACCGCAAGTCGCGGAGGGGACCTGACACACGAACAGGAAGCCCTAATCCTGCATTTATTACGGATTATTATTAATTATTATTATTATTAACCCTAATTATTATTATTATTATTATTATTATTATTATTATTAAGTTTATTTTTAATTTAAGTTTTATTTAATTTGTATATTTTGTTTAAATTAGTTTAATTAATTTGTAAAATTAGTAGTTTTATTAAATAAATAATATTTTTATAAAAATTGTAATTTTTACAACTTTTTGTATATTTTTATATTTTGTCCCTTTTTAATCATTGTAGCGTAATATTTGTATTTTTAGCTCATATTTAGTTTTAAACTTAGTTTTTGCCATAGTTATTTTTACTCCTAGATTTTTAGGCTTTGCCGTAGAATTCCTTAAGTGCTTTTTCTTTAGACTAAGATTTAGGTGCTTTAGAATTTTGCGACGCCTTTTTAAGTTTTAGTTTCTTTTTAAGTTATTTCCATTTGGGATTTAGTTTTTCTTGTAAGCTTTAATATTTTTAGACGACTTTTTACCTATGTATCAATTATCATTCCAATCAGTAATTTCAATTTGCGATTATAATTTTAAGTTAGTTGTAGTAATAAGGTTAGGTTAGTCAAGTATTTTTAAGTTTTATAAGTTTTTTTTATTTTTCCGTCACCTTTTATTTTTCAACCATTTTTCTTTTTCGACCTTTTTCGACGAACTCTTTTTCTTTCTTATTTCTCGCTATTCTAGTTTTAGGACATAGATTTTTATTCTACTTCTTATCTAAATTTCTTAAAATTACGAAAATTTATTTTAAGTGGTTAAATTAATAGACATCAAAATTTTCTGGTTCGTAGTAATAGTTGGATTTGTACGTGGACCGGGTTATTGGAGCCAAACAGTACTCAATTATATTGAGACCAAACGAATCCTGCCCCTCTGCTGCATCTTTTGGCTATTCGAAACGTGGGCAAAATCAGAAAAGTCTATTGATTGGATAACTTATTATAATTTTTCTTTCCTTTTTAAAACTAATAGGATATTCAGTGAATGCACCGAGCAAGACGTTCACCACCTTTTGTACGTACACCACCTGTAACTAGATCAAGACATTTAGCAAATATAACCGCCGTTGATTTTTCTTTAGAATCGTCATCCAGTCGACCAAGTACTTCAGTTCAAATTTCCGATAATCCATTTTTTGAACCCGACCTCACAATTGAGAATCCGGAGAATATTCAGGAACGGTTCGTAGATCCTGAACCATTAAATTTTCCTCCGGAACCATCAATCATTCAAATAGAGATTGTTGAGGAACGAACCATTAAATCAAAATCCTCTAGTGATTCCGATTCAACAAATTCAATTATGGAGAATCTGGAACCTTTAAGTATGGAAGACCGAATGAGAGCTAAACGCACTGGCCAAGGTCACGCAATTACTCATCCAGACATTAATGCGCCAGATTATGAAATTAAAGGACAAATCCTACACATGGTGACTAATCAATGCCAATTTAGTGGTGCGCCGAAGGAAGATCCAAATGAACATCTACGTACCTTTAATAGGATCTGCACACTATTTAAAATCCGAGAAGTGGAGGATGAACAGATATATCTCATGTTATTTCCCTGGACTTTAAAGGGAGAAGCCAAAGATTGGTTAGAATCGTTACCTGAAGGGGCGATTGATACATGGGATGTTTTAGTTGACAAATTTCTTAAACAATTCTTTCCTGCATCTAAAGCCGTAAGACTTCAAGCAGAAATTGTTACGTTCACACAGAAACCGAATGAAACTCTATATGAGGCATGGACAAGATATGGAAAGTTGTTAAGAGGATGTCCGCAACATGGTTTAGACACCTGTCAAATAGTACAAATATTCTACCAAGGATGCGACATCACTACAAGAAAAGACATAGATATAGCAGCTGGTGGTTCTATTATGAAGAAAACCGAAACTGATGCTTACAAAATTATTGATAACACTGCTTCCCACTCACATGAGTGGCACCAAGAAAAAGATATCATTAGATCATCTAAAGCAGCTAGAGCCGATTCTAGCCATGACTTAGATTCTATTTCCGCAAAGATAGATGCTGTGAAGAGACGAATGGAAAAGATGACTAAGGATATTCACTCAATACGAATTAGTTGTGAGCAGTGTGGAGGACCACATTTGACAAAAGATTGTCTCAGTATTGAATTAACAATGGAACAAAGAGAGAATATTTCATACATAAACCAAAGGCCTGGAAATAATTATCAGAATAATTATCAACCGCCAAGACCGATTTACAATCAAAACCAGAATTATAACCGAAATATTCCATACAACAACCAACAAGGTCCTAGCAATCAACAAGTATCCAATAATACTTACAATCAGCAAAGACCGAATTTTCAAAACAAACCACCACAACAAACCGATGATAAAAAGCCGAATTTAGAAGATATGATGACAAAGCTAGTTGAAACTCAAACACAGTTTTTCACATCTCAGAAACAAACCAATGAACAAAATGCTCAAGCATTTAGAAATCAACAAGCTTCTATTCAAAATCTGGAACAAGAAGTAAGTAACCTAGCAAGGTTAATAGGTGAAAGAAAACCGGGAAGTCTACCTAGTGATACAAACGCTAACCCCCGGAATGAAACAGCTAAAGCCATTACCACAAGAAGTGGTACAACACTTAAACCACCAGAAATACCTGTAACTTCTGATGAAGCCATTCCTACTCCACAAGAACCACAACCTAATCAAGATAAGAAAAAAGAACCGGTAGTTGAAAAGATTAATGAAGATAACACAGCTAAGGCTAAACCTTATGTTAAACCATATCAACCACCACTTCCTTATCAGAGTAAAATGAAGAAAGAAAAACTTGAAGCCGAGCAATCCAAATTCTTGGATATGTTTAAACAGATAAATGTAAATCTTCCTTTCATTGATGTGATTTCAGGAATGCCTAGATATGCTAAATTCTTGAAAGATCTAATCTCAAATAGAAAGAAAATGGAAGAACTCTAGGCTGTTACTATGAATGCTAATTGTTCAGCAGTGCTGTTAAATAAGATACCAGAAAAACTATCTGATCCAGGAAGTTTCACAATTCCATGTTTTCTGGGTAGTCTTAATTCAATAGAAGCATTGGCAGACTTAGGTGCTAGTATAAATTTAATGCCGTATTCACTATACGCTAAACTAGACCTTGGAGAATTGAAACCAACCAGAATAAGCATACAACTAGCCGATAGATCAATAAAATATCCTAGAGGGATAATGGAGAACATGCTAGTTAAAGTTGGTACTTTAGTATTTTCAGTAGATTTTGTTGTTCTGGACATGGAAGAAGATTCTCAAGTTCCTCTCATATTAGGAAGACCATTCTTAAACACGGCTAAAGCAATGATAGACGTGTTCGGTAAGAAACTGACCCTAAGTATAGAGGATGAGAGTGTTACCTTTTCAGTTGATAGAGCAATGCAACAACCGCAATCTGCAGATGATACATGTTATTATATTCAAACTATAGATGCACATGCAGAATTATTAGAAGAATTTCCAGAATTACAAGGAACAGGAGAATGCTCTTTAGGAGAAGGCAATGAACCAATTGATGAAGCTGAAATGTTAGCTACACTTATAGCTAATGGATATGAACCAACAACAGAAGAAATTCAAATGCTAAAAGAAGAAGACAGATATCGATATAAATCATCGATAGAAGAACCTCTGAAATTAGAGTTAAAGCCACTTCCAAACCATTTGGAATACGCTTATTTACATGGTGAATCTGAATTACCTGTAATAATATCGTCTTCTCTTACTAAAAATGAGAAATCACAACTCATTTCTGTGTTGAAAGCTCATAAACCAGCCATTGCATGGAAGATTCATGATATTAAAGGAATAAGTCCTTCGTATTGCACACATAAAATCCTTATGGAAGAAGGTCATAAAACGTATGTGCAACGCCAACGAAGACTAAATCCTAATATGCAAGATGTAGTTAAGAAAGAGATTATTAAACTGCTAGATGCAGGTTTAATTTATCCAATCTCTGATAGTCCATGGGTAAGCCCAGTTCAATGCGTGCCTAAGAAGGGTGGCATGACTGTCATTACAAATGAGAAAAATGAGCTTATTCCTACTAGAACTGTAACAGGATGGCGTGTGTGTATTGATTATAGAAAATTAAATGACGCCACCAGAAAAGATCACTTTCCCTTACCTTTTATTGATCAAATGTTGGAAAGATTAGCCGGAAATAGTTACTATTGTTTTCTAGATGGATTTTCCGGATATTTTCAAATTCCAATAGCACCCGAGGACCAAGAGAAAACCACATTCACGTGCCCTTATGGTACTTTTGCTTACAAACGCATGCCATTTGGACTTTGCAACGCCCCTGCAACCTTTCAAAGGTGCATGATGGCGATTTTTCACGACATGATAGAAGAATGCATGGAAGTTTTCATGGATGACTTTTCAGTCTTCGGTGATACATTTGAATCATGTCTAGCTAATCTTGAACGAATGCTTCTTAGATGCGAACAATCAAATCTAGTACTTAATTGGGAGAAATGCCATTTCATGGTTAAAGAAGGCATCGTTCTTGGACATAAAATTTCAAAAGAAGGAATTTAGGTGGATAGAGCTAAAGTAGATGTAATTGCTAAACTTCCACATCCCACCAATGTTAGAGGAGTTAGGAGTTTTCTAGGGCATGTCGGTTTTTACCGACGTTTCATAAAAGATTTTTCTAAAATTGCCACTCCTATGAATAAACTCCTAGAAAAGGATGCTCCATTCATCTTTTCAGATGAGTGTATCAAATCTTTTAATATTCTTAAAGAGAAACTCACTAATGCACCGATCATGATAACACCAAATTGAAATCTACCATTTGAACTAATGTGCGATGCAAGTGATTTTGCAATGGGAGCCGTTTTAGGACAAAGGATTGAAAAACGATTTCAACCTATATATTATGCTAGTAAGACGTTACAAGGAGCACAAATTAACTATACAACTACTGAAAAAGAACTCCTTGCTATTGTCTTTGCTTTTGACAAATTTCGATCATATCTCGTTCTAGCAAAAACAATAGTCTATACAGATCATTCTGCTCTTAGATACCTATTTTTGAAACAAGATGCCAAACCACGATTAATTCGTTGGATCTTACTCTTACAAGAGTTTGATATTGAAATTCGAGATAAAAGAGGAGCAGAAAATCTCGCCGCTGATCATCTTTCTCGTCTTGAAAATCCCGAATTAGAAGTTCTAAATGAATCAGCCATACAAGACAACTTTTCTGATGAATATCTATTGAAGATAAATTATAAAGAAATCCCATGGTTTGCAGACTATGCAAACTACTTGGTTTGTGGATTCCTTGAAAAAGAATTATCGTACCAAAGACGAAAGAAATTCTTCAGTGATATAAAACACTATTTTTGGGAAGATCCACATCTGTTTAAAAGTTGTCCCGATGGAATAATACGCCGATGTGTATTTGGAGATGAAGCTAGTAAAATATTAAACCATTGTCACACAGGACCAACAGGAGGGCAATATGGGCCTCAACTAACAGCAAGAAAAGTTTATGAAGCTGGATTCTATTGGCCTACAATTTACAAAGACGCACACCTTCTTTGCAAATCCTGTGATGCATGTCAAAGGGCCGGAAAAATAAGTCAACGTGATGAAATGCCACAAAATGTCATCCAAGTATGTGAAGTATTTGACATTTGGGGTATTGACTTTATGGGTCCATTTCCAAAATCTCATAATAATCTATATATACTCGTAGCCATTGATTATGTATCTAAATGGGCGGAAGCACAAGCTCTCCCAACTAACGATGCACGAGTTGTAGTCAACTTTTTAAAACGTCTTTTTGCAAGGTTTGGAACACCGAAAGCTTTAATAAGTGATCGGGGTACTCATTTCTGTAATAATCAACTTGAGAAAGTTCTTAAAAGATATGGAGTAACTCATAAAATCTCCATCGCATATCATCCACAAACAAGTGGACAAGTTAAAAATACCAACCGAGCCTTAAAACGTATTCTAGAGAAAACCGTAGGATCAAATCCGAAGGAATGGTCCATTAAATTGGAGGATGCACTCTGGGCTTTTAGAACAGCCTACAAAACTCCAATTGGAACCACGCCTTTTAGAATTGTTTATGGAAAAGCATGTCATCTTCCAGTAGAAATTGAACACAAAGCATTTTGGGCTTTGAAGACATGTAATCTTGATTTACATGAAGCCGGACGTCTACGATTAAGTCAACTAAACGAATTAGAAGAATTAAGACATGAAGCATACAAAAATTCGTTAATCTATAAAGAAAGAACGAAGAAATGGCATGATAAAAGAATCAGAAGTTCAAAAGAATTTAAAGAAGGAGACAGAGTTCTTCTTTTTAATTCACGATTCAAGCTATTTCCTGGAAAATTGAAATCAAGATGGTCTGGACCATTCATAGTCAAAAGATTTTTCCCATACGGAACGATAGAATTGATAAATTCAAATGGGATTGAATTTAAAGTTAATGGTCACAGAGTTAAACACTACATAGATAGTCCGATGGAATTCGACAACGAAGTTAATCACAATTTCGACATCACAGCTAACTAAGTGTGGGGAGAATCAAGTCTTTAAAAGATAATATGTATTCCTGTTAGAGTTAGATTGTCTGTTTTCGTGTAGTTCTCGAAAATGGAACCCGAATGGTCTTTCCCTAGCAGACCCTAAAGAACTAGTCTTCTCCCCCCATTCTGAATTTTTATTTTTTTTAGGTTTTTACGAAATGAAGACTGCCTGTGAACTAAACCATGGTCTAATGTTACATGCTTTGATCACTAAACGTAATAATGACATACTACCGAGTGAATTAGTATCAGTAATCAGAGAAAGAATGGACGGAGTTAGAAAAGAATCCAGATGCGAAGATAATAAGTTACAATTTGGTAAAGGAAAATCAAAATCCGCAGCGAAAAGAAGAGCACGACACCTAGAACGATGTCACAAATGCGGAAAATGGTCACATGGAGGTAAATGTTCAAATAATCAAACCTATTCAAATACCGAATTTGTTACTTTATGCAGAGACGGACCATTCATATGTTTAGAAGAAAAGACACTAAATGCTCGAGGTTACGCCTATGTAGCTATGGAAAACCAATTAAACAGACTATCTTATGAATGGGATAGATCATATAACTAAGAAATCTATTTCACAGGTATGTTTGTACAGTTTTTATTTTATTTTTTTTTATTTTTAACCTTTTGATAATAAACGCTAATTTGTTCGCTAAAAAGTATTAAATTGGTATTGAATAAAATTAGGTTTGGCGACCGAAATTATTGATATCATTCAAAAATTTATTACATCACTGCGAAATTTAACGTTTATTCTTAAGGTATAAATATCTTTAATCAATCAACACAAAATATTTCAAAAATTCGTCATGAGTTAAATTAGGTCTTGGAACCGAAATTACTTTACCGAAAAGAGGGGCGCATATTTTTGATAATATTTGATTGATTAAAGTGGGATAAAAAGACAAAAAGATTTTTAATTTTATTTTTACCATGTTTTTAAAATTAATATATAAATCTTAAATTAATATTGTAAACTTTGTAAAAACAATATATTTAAAATTGTAAATATTTGAAAAATTAATATAAGTTCGGTGTGAATTTATAATATGAATTTTTAAATTAAGTTTGGTGTGAATTTTTAATTTTTAAAATATGAATTTTTTAATTTTATGCATTTCAAATTTTAAGTTTGGTGTGAAATTTTAATATTAATTTTGAATTTTATATTTAAGTTGTGTGAATTTAAAAACAAAAATTTACTTTATCTCATTAAGTTAAAATATGATTTTTAAAATCCGTCGTAAGTTGAAGACTAGGTCTTTGAACCGAAATTGCTTTACCCGAGGGAGGGACGAGAACTTTTATTATCATTATTTTTAATCTTATTGAATTAAAGTATGCCAAAAACATTAAAAAAAAAATCTTAGCTTTTAAAACAATCGCTACAAAAAGGCAAATTTTAAAATTTTGTCGAAAGACGGACTAGGACATTGATCCGAAACGACCTCGTCCTAAATAACAAGGGAAACAAAATTTTAAAAATTAAGTACTTAATTGTTTTATAAGTTAATGATTATAAAAATAAAAAAAATAGCAAACTCCGCGACTCACGGAGTTTGAAGGGTAATTCACCGCGAGTCGCGGAGGGGTCAGATTACAGAAAAAAATAAGAGCTGAAACAGCTCAGTCCACACAAAACCCACAGAAGAAAAAATACTGCGAAAACCCACGAAAAAACCCGAGAAAAAAACCCCCAAAATCACAATTTTTAACCGTTAATCACCAAATTTTTTACTAAAATCATGTTGAGAAGGATGCTATCTAGGAATTACTCAAGAAGAACGGTAAATTTCTACACCTAAACACCATTTAATCCGAAATTTGGTGTTCTTGAGCAATTTTTTCCCCAATTTGATTTTGATGCTTTTTAGTGTAATTATGATTAAATTGTTTATGTATTATGCTTGTATAACCTAGATTGATGCTGTTTAACATGATTAGAAGCCTTAAACTTCAAATTTAGAGTAATCTAGGGTTTGTGTTCTTGAGCAAATTTGGGGCTTTTTGATATAAACAGGTTATGGCCGATTTTTGTCATGAATTGTTGCTAAAATAAGTAGTGTAACATGTTTAGGTAGTTAAATGATCCAAACTTTGAGCCTAAATATGATTTTGAGAATTAAAGTGGACTTTTTCAAGTCTAAAATTCATGAACTTGATTTTTGAAAGACAATGCCATTTGAAACTTGTTTAATTACTAGTAATGATTATTTTGACATGTTATTTGAGTTGAATGCTTATGAACTTGGCGAACATTTTCGTATATGCTTATTTGAAAAAGTGTAGATTTGATAAAAATGTGAAAATGAGCTTAAGTTTGATATAAATTGATCATGTCATTGTAATTATTTTGATTGATGATTTTGCTGACACTAATGCATATTTGGATGCACAAAAAAATTGTGTTTGATGTGTTTTGCAGACTGAAAGGGGTGAATCTTCATCCCAAGCCCGCAATGCTCCTGCTGAGAATGTGGAACAACAGGAGGTGGATAACTACTACAAGCAGGATATACCTCATCCAGTCATGACCTTTTCTGATATGCACTTGGAAGAGTTGCACCCGAACCTGAGATTTGACAGACTTTGGATAGATTATCCAAAATATCAAAGGGGTTTGCATACTCTTCATTCTAAGGTTGTTGAGGTACCGAGGGTCATAGAATGGGGACCCTTAGAAGCTGTAGAATTGGCCGGGCCAATTAGGGAATTACTTGTACAGAGGTATGGTAATTCTACTTTTAATGACTGGGTACGTTTATTCACCATGCGTAGACCTGTATATAAAGTATGGTGTGAAGAATTGTTATGTAGTATAGAGTTGAATGATCGGGTAGCTAGTTTAACCGATCGTTCTTTTATTAGATTTTTGTTAGGCGGTTCGATGTGCCACATGTCTTTACTAGACATGGCTCAGGCTTTACGTATATATACGCCTGAGGAGTTAGCATCTACCGATTGTAGAGGGTTGATACTAAACGGTAGAAAGATAGATGAAAATTTTGATACACACGGTGTGTGGAGTCAAATGACAAGCCATCACCGTTTCAAAGGGGGAAATTACTCGTATTTGGATATAGATAGAGCCGAATTAAGAGTGATTCATAGGTTTTTAGCTAATTCGAATACACAAAGGGGTAAAAACAAGGAAAAGGTAAATGAACAAGATTTGTTTTACCATATGTGTATTCGAGACCCACAAAGCGCTGTAAGTATACCATATTGTGTGGGTTATTATTTATCAGCTATGGTTCGGGGGATGCGACCGCATAGCATAATAGGAGGTGGTATTTTTATTACTTTGATTGGTGAATATCTCGGTGTGGATATAAGTCGGGGGGGATTATTAGTAGAAGAACCGGAACCCCGCGATACTATAGGTTTAAATGTATACCATGGTGCGAAAGTTTTGAAGAGGCGAAATAACGCCGCAGTACAATACCATGGTAGACATCCACAGGTGGAGAGAAACCAACAGCAAGGTAATATAGGAGGGGGGAATGAGATGCAAGAAATGCAAAGGTTTATAGCTTCTCAGGAATACGAAAATGCTAGACAGAGAGCATTTGAAGATTGGCAAGTTCATCAGAACCAAATCATAGCTCATTGCCAACATATAGGTAGAAACTATATTCTTACACCGAAACCCATCTTCCCTCCCTGGTCTATAGAGATGTAGCCACCGTATCCTACGTATGACCCTGCCGAAGCATTCTATAGCACCTATGGTTATGCCTGGAACCCCTATTGGTACCAGTATCATCCCTAGTATATTTAGTTTTATTTTTTTTTGTAATTTGTAATTATTGATACGTTTAATGCTTTTGTTAATATTGTAATCATTTTTATAATTATCTAACTTTTATTCTTAGATTTTAATAATTTTTGAATGTGGGGTAATATACCAAACTTCAAAAATATGTATATATGTTTGCAGTTTATCTTATGTACACAACAAGGTAAAACAACGCATTTTCAAAGACTGGCATTAAGTTCAGCAAAAGCAACTAATTTTGACGACAAGATACAAAATATATGTGAAATAACAACAAGACGGAATGAACAAATGATGTGCACCATTTATCATTCAGCAAACAAACGCCAATATATTTGGAAACTTTGGTAAAAATTTAATCATTTTCACACAAATCACCCTCAATAATTTAAATTGTTACTGATTTCTTGCAAATGAGGGCATTGCAAGATCTTAAGTGTGGGAAGGGGTTAAATTCTTTCGGATTTTAAAATTTTTATCTTAAACACTTGGTTACCATTAAAAATACTAGTAAAGCAGTAGTTGTATTAGAATCTAGTGCTCTCTGATAATAAAGAATAGCCCTAGTCTTATATACTGACTACCCAATTCTAGTAAAATTTTTCAAAATTTTCAATTAAATGAATTCGAAATCATGTTTATACATATTTATGAACGATAAAACTAGGTTTTAACACCGAAATTATTGTTACCTCGGAAAGGACATAAATTGAGAAACAAACTAAAATGTTAAAATTCATTTAAAATGGAATAGAGGACGATAAAAAGGAAAATAAAAGCCAAGTGTGGGAAAATTTACCAAGTTATCTTAAACATATGTCACATATATCTGTAACAAATAACTGAAAATACTTTTGCTTTAGACTAAACTAAACTGTTTTACCAAATGAAAGAAAAGAAAAGATGGATCTACACGATGAATCAATTCCATCATTAAAAGGAAGTAAAGTCTTTCGAAAAAGAAACGCGCTTCTTGATCTAGGTCATGAAGTTGTCGTCCAGGCCAGCTGTAGGTTGACGAAAAATCCAGAAAAGTCATCACTAAAATCAGCAGGAAATCCACGGACCTTAGCATCAAACAGGGTCGCCAAGTGGTCAGATTTATCCTAACCATGAGAAGGATTTATCTCGTACAATGGGGGGCACCATGCAAATTAGCTGGATAAGACTAATGAATCAGATCCCCAGAAAGGATAATCTCCTTAAAGATTAAAAATCAGCTTTTAAGACTGATATTACTCAATCCTAGAGATTGACCTTAAAGATTGAGAATTCAAACTCATGGAATTCAATGATATCTAAACTCGAGCTTAAACGAGAAAATATTTTGATCAAAATTATAAACCGATTTGTTTTCTGAAAACCCATTTTCAATGCGTTCATTACCATTGAACGTAAAATCCTAGGAATTCACCTGGAATTCATTAGGTCACCTGAACTAAATCGGGTGTCAACCGTAAGAACGGTGGTTGCATAGTGGTCAAAGACAGGACCTTGTGCCATACCGAAAAATCATAAGGGTGAACGTTACTATTGCTCCTACCAAGGATAGTAATTGCGTCCGACACGTTATAGACCATAATTAAAAGCATGTCAGGGGACATTGCCTTAACAGTTGCTTGTTCAACGCTTTCCTTTACAACCGGACGGTAGTTTACCAAAAGGTAATATACGGGACAAGTAAACTGGACGTGTTGCTTTCCAAATACAAGGTTAGCAAGTGGGTGACACAAAACCGCAAGTTTTGAGCTAAAATTTTCAAATCTGAAACCCACCAAACCCACAAAAATATTTTGCAAACACCGGTAAAGGGTTATCCCGGAAAACTTATCTAGGGTAAAAACTAGATTTAATTTTCAAAAGATCAAATGTTTTCATAAAGATCCAATTTCCTTAATGGATCTAAATTTTTATAGTCATGTGGGACTGTAAACCATATCGTTACTACCATTGTTTATACCGCCATATAGAAATCACTAATATACAAAGTGTGAAGAATAAAGAAGTGATTCTAGTATTTCAAGACGATATTGCTTGAGGACAAGCAACGCTTAAGTGTGGGAATATTTGATAATGCTAAAAACGAACATATATTTCATAGCATTATTCCTCAAAAGACAAACTTTTAGTTGCAATTGTTCTATTTACAAGTGATATTCGTTTAAATAATAAAAGGTGAAGACAAAAGACAGATTCGACGAATTGAAGACGCAAACGACCAAAAAGCTCAAAAGTACAAAAGACAATCAAAGAGGTTCCAATTATTGATAAGAAACGTCTCGAAATTACAAGAGTACAAGATTCAAAACGCAAAGTACAAAATATAAAATTGTACGCAAGGACGTTCGAAAATCCGGAACCGGGACCAGAGTCAACTCTTAACGCTCGACGCAACGGACTAAAAATTACAAGTTAACTATGTATATAAATATAATATAATATATAATTAATTATATTAATTATATATATATTATATTTATAAATAAAAACCGTCGGCAGAGAAAGACTCCAAAGTTGTGAGCTGTAATTTCATTCTCCGCGACTCGCGGAGTTTGAAGGAAAAAATGCCGCGAGTCGCGGAGCCCCAAATTCAGAAACCCCCTATAAAGCTCGCGCATTCTGATCGTAAATCATCATCTTTTTCTTCTTCTCTCATATATACGTAAAATATATATATATAATTTATATTTTAATTTTAATTTTAATTATAATTATAATAATAAGGATATGTTAGCAAATGTTGTAAGGGTGTAAGTCGAAATTCTGTCCGTGTAACGCTACGCTATTTTTAATCATTGTAAGTTATGTTCAACCTTTTTATATTAATGTCTCGTAGCTAAGTTATTATTATGCTTATTTAAAACGAAGTAATCATGATGTTGGGCTAATTACTAAAATTGGGTAATTGGGCTTTGTACCATAATTGGGGTTTGGACAAAAGAACGACACTTGTGGAAATTAGACTATGAGCTATTAATGGGCTTTATATTTGTTTAAACTAAATGATAGTTTGTTAATGTTAATATAAAGATTTACAATTGGGCGTCCCTATAAATTACCATATACACTCAATCGGACACGATGGGCGGGGTATTTATATGTACGAATAATCGTTCATTTAACCGGACACGGGAATGGATTAATAGCCATTAGAATAATTAAAACAGGGGTGAAATTATGTACAAAGGAAACTTGGTATAATTGATAACAAAATATTAAAACCTTGGGTTACACTCAGTCGACATCCTGGTGTAATTATTAAATAAAGTATTAAAATCTTGTTACAGTTTAAGTCCCCAATTAGTTGGAATATTTAACTTCGGGTATAAGGATAATTTGACGAGGACACTCGCACTTTATATTTATGACTGATGGACTGTTATGGACAAAAACCAGACGGACATATTAAATAATCCAGGACAAAGGACAATTAACCCATGGGCATAAAACTAAAATCAACACGTCAAACATCATGATTACGGAAGTTTAAATAAGCATAATTCTTTTATTTCATATTTAATTTCCTTTATTTTATATTTAATTGCACTTCTAATTATCGCATTTTTATTGTTATTGTATTTAATCGCACTTTTAATTATCGTACTTTTTAATTATCGCAAGTTTATTTTATCGCACTTTTATTATTCGCAATTTCATTTATCGTTATTTACTTCATGCTTTAATTTAAGTCTTGTATTTATTTTTAATATTTTACATTTGGTTTTAACTGCGACTAAAGTTTTAAAATCGACAAACCAGTCATTAAACGGTAAAAACCCCCCTTTATAATAATAATATTACTTATATATATATTTGTATTTTTATAAAAGTAAACTAATATAGCGTTTAGCTTTGTTTAAAAAAGATTCCCTGTGGAACGAACCGGACTTACTAAAAACTACACTACTGTACGATTAGGTACACTGCCTATAAGTGTTGTAGCAAGGTTTAAGTATATCCATTCTATAAATAAATAAATATCTTGTGTAAAATTGTATCGTATTTAATAGTGTTTCGTTGTAAAATTTAATAGTATTATATACCACTCCGCTACCACATCAATATATATATATATATATATATATATATATATATATATATATATATATATATATATATATATATATATATATATATATATATATATATATATATTTTACGTAGATAGAAAGAAAGAAAGAGGGATGAGGAGATCGTCCGAATGTGTTGGCTTTTATAGGCCCATTTTGCACTGTGCAGCTCCGCGAGTGCGGTACTTTCCTTCTTCACAGCTCCGCAGTCGTTGAGCTTTGGATTTCAGCTCATTTGTTGATTTAAAACGTGGGCTGCTGATTATTTTATAATATAATATATATATAATTAATTATATATTATATTATATTCTTGTGCATAGTTAAGTTGTAATTTCAGGTCCGTTGAGTCGCACGTTGATAGTTGGTTCATGTCTCGGTTCTGGATTGTCGAACGCCTTTTTGTATAATTTAATATCTCGTACTTTGCTTTTTGCGGCTTGTACTCTTGTGATTTTGAGACGTTTCTCATCAATAAATTTGAACCACTTGGATTGTACTTTGTACTTTTTAGCTTTTTGGTCGTTTGCGTCTTCAAATCGCCGAATCTATCTTTTTTCTTCACCTTTTATTATTTAAACGAATATCACTTGGAAATAGAACAATTGCAACTAAAAGCTTGTCTTTCTGTAAGGATAATGCTATGAAATATATGTTCGTTTTTTAGCATTATTAGTTTCCCGAAACGGATTACACCTTTCTAAGGTGCGACTTCTAACGTTATGCGGTCACCCGCTTAGAATTTAAGAGGTTTACGTCTAACATTGGCATAGCTCTTTTGGCGACTACGGGCCGTCTTGAGCCTTTCTTGGATTTGAATGATCTTAACGGCTACTTCATGAATGAGTTCGAGTCCGGTGGTTTGCATGTCACCTACTTCGGTTCAACAATTTAGAAAACGTCATTTGCGGCTATATGAGTTCTCGAAAGGTGTGGCGTTAATACTCGAATGAAAATTATTGTAGTATTAGAATTCGGCTAAAGGCAAATACTTTTCTCAAGTAAATTTGAAGTTGATAACACAAATTCGTATTACGGTTTCCAAGGTTTGAATCGTATGTTTGCTCGGTCCGTCGGGTTGTGGTTGATGTAGTGACCCGGAAATTTCCGATCAAATTTAAACTTTAATCTTTATATGTATCCGACACGATAAGCAAAATCTGTAATGTTGAGTCTCGAAAAGTTTGAAAACTATATTCATGTAATCAATTACCCTTTGACCATGTCTGACGATTCACGAACAAAAATGTGTAAATAGAAATGTATGTGTATGTACATATGTGTATTTTTTTTTAAGCTAAGAAATATTGATAAAACATTTAAGAGCTTGGTGATACAAAAATAGATTATGAGATTATTATGTGACTTGAAAGCATTGAACGAATTAGTTGATATGAATATAAGCTACGAGATCTATTTTATGAACATAGAAATGCTATCACAGTAGTTAGTGAATAATACTTTACTTGAACGTATTTGTTCGATGTAAGTTTATCAATGAGATTAAAAGATAATATCAAGTGATTGATTTATCAGGTACATTGAATTATAATTACGAGTCTTTGTTATGAGGTCCACTTGAATTAGAAAACTCTTACTTTTAACGGTATTCGGAATATTTAGTAAAGTGATTCCATGTAAGAACAAAAGTGTTATTATTGAGGATTAGACAGAGGTTAGCGGAGAGTCTCGTTTAATTATCAAAAGCGTACCTTGCAATGATTGACTTGTGTCACTTGGTAGGTTAATTATTTAGTTTTCTTAATATTGAAGACGTTTTACGATATAGATGAAACCTTTTAAAGAATGATTTTGAATATAACTAATTCTGGAAAACTAAATTATATTTATTCAATTTAGTACAAACACATTTTTTTCGATATAATAGAATTTGATTATAAAATATTTTTATGGATTTTCAATTATATAAAAATAAAAATAAATATAAAATAAAGATTTCTAATGAGCACCAAAAGACTACAACATTTCATCACAAGATTGAAAGTTAAAATGTTGGAAATCACTAAACCTGCGCACTTGCACGAGAAAAATCATAACTAAATCATACTGACTCGAAAAAGGGTGATTCCGGTGTCCAAACGACCGTAACTCAAAAATCTACAACTTTCATGAAGACACCATACACGAATCGTGTACCTATCTACACGAAACGTGTAATCTTGTGCCGACATATTTTGGTGGCGGCTCACTATGCAACATGTTTTTAATTTTTATTAATATTATATTATATTATTATATTATTTATAAATCTATATATATAGGATCGATCATAATTGTTTTCTAACTATCTATCTCTCACACTCTCTCTATAATTATATTTATTATTATTATTGTTAGTGTTATTATTATTATTATTATTATTAGTATTATTATACATAAAATACTACGACGAGGTCATGGGCGAGTTATTTCAAAACGGGTTTTATGAGCGGGATAGAGCTAAGGAAATTATGAGTTATGGTTATGGAGGTGATGGGTATTGTTCATGGGTATGCTTGTGAGGTTAAACTAGTGTTTGTCACCTCCATTGCGTCTACGTACCTTTCCTACAATATTGAACCTCAATATTGATACGTGAGTACTCCTAATTTAATTTTTACATACTAATAGTGTATCCCTGACTAGTGCTCGAGAAAATAGGATTATGCATGCTTGTAAATGTGATAGTGCCCTTAGATAGGTTATGCCGAATCTTAAAGGTTGTTATATTATAGTTGAAGGAAGATATAAGATTTGCATGTCCTTAAAAAGCTAGAAAAATTAAGAACTTTTCCTTTAGATGCCAAATAGATTTGATGGACGGATTAAAAGTTATAGTCAATTAAAATTTCGTAAAAATGATTATTATCGTCGTTAATATCGTTGTCTTAATTTTTTTATCAAATTGTTATTATTCCAAAATAACACGACTGTTACTTATTATTATTATCAATACTATATTATTAACTAGAAATGTAATACAAATTATATAACTACCTTAATAGAATCTATCGCAGTATTTTTATGATATTAAATGAACTTTATAAGTTTTATTACTTAAGATATATAAAAGTATATTTTAATATAAAATTTTATTTATAAACGAATTATATTATTTACTTTATTAAATCTTTAAAAAAAAAAATATTTTAAAAATATAAAACGACGATATTTAAATTATATAATAAAACATTTATAAAGTTTTGAAATCATTTGGAGTTAAACTAATTTTTGTCGACCTTTGCATACTAGACTCGAGCATTAGGATTGTGGTACACTATGACTTAACTTAATGTATTAGACAAATATTGACAAATACATAATTATATATAAATAATTTAGGTTCGTGAATCCAAGGCCAACCTTACACTTGTTCAATGATGTTATATGTATTTTTACTACAAAATACAGTATGGTGAGTTTCATTTGCCCTTTTTCTCTCTTTACATTTTTGGGCTGAGAATACATGCAAATGCTTTATTAACTGTTTTACCATATTTACATGCGTGAGTTTCATTTGCCCTTTTTCTCTCTTTACATTTTTGGGCTGAGAATACATGCAAATGCTTTATTAACTGTTTTACCATATTTACATGCGTGAGTTTCATTTGCCCTTTTTCTCTCTTTACATTTTTGGGCTGAGAATACATGCAAATGCTTTATTAACTGTTTTACCATATTTACATGCGTGAGTTTCATAATTCCCTTTTTAAATGCTTTTGCAATATATATTTTTGGGACTGAGAATACATGCGCAATTTTTATAAATGTTTTACGAAATAGACACAAGTAATTGAAACTACATTATATGGTTGAATTATCGAAATCGAATATGCCCCTTTTTATTAAGTCTGGTAATCTAAGAATTAGGGAACAGACACCCTAATTGACGCGAATCCTAAAGATAGATCTATTGGGCCTAACAAACCCCATCCAAAGTACCGGATGCTTTAGTACTTCGAAATTTATATCATGTCCGAAGGAGGATCCCGGAATGATAGGGGATATTCTTATATGCATATTGTTAATGTCGGTTACCAGGTGTTCACCATTTGAATGATTATTTTTGTCTCTATGCATGGGACGTATATTTATGAGAATTGGAAATGAAATTCTTGTGGTCTATTAAAATGATGGAAATAAATGATTATGATAAACTAATGAACTCACCAACCTTTTGGTTGACACTTGAAAGCATGTTTATTCTCAGGTTTGAAAGAGATCTTCCGCTGTGCATTAGCTCATTTTAAAGATATTACTTGGAGTCATTCATGACATATTTCAAAAGACGTTGCATTCGAGTCGTTGAAGTTCATTAAAGATTATTATTAAGTAAATGACAGATTAGGTCATTTATAGTTTGGATATTATGAAATGGTATGCATACATGTCAATTTTCGATGTAAAGAAAGATTGTCTTTTAAAAACGAATGCAATGTTTGTAAAATGTATCATATAGAGGTCAAATACCTCGCAATGTAATCAACTATTGTGAATCGTTTATAATGTATATGAACGGGTCCTTTCAGTTGGTATCAGAGCGGTGGTCTTAGCGAACCAGGTCTGCATTAGTGTGTCTAACTGATAAGTCGTTAGGATACATTAGTGAGTCTGGACTTCGACCGTGTCTGCATGTCAAAAGTTTTGCTTATCATTTCGTGTCGAAAATTACCTGCTTATCATTTTTAAGTCTAGACGCGCTTTCCTGCATTTATTGCATAATAGTGTATAGACGAATTCTTATCTTAGCATATCTGATACTGTGAACTTTGACTGACATTTTTCAAAGATTCTCCGTAATTTATGGGATTTTGGTATTATATATACATATGTAAATTATGTATAGAAAGATATCAAATCTAACTCCTATAATCTATTTCATATCAAAAATTCATTCCCTTGATCATACGAGATGGATCCCTCAACCAGTTCGAATTCCTCAGATTACGACAGCTATTCCGATATGGAGTCTCATTCCAGCTCCGAAAGCAGTATGACCGGAATAGATCAACCAATCAGTCATCACCTATTCTGGATGAAATGGGGATGGGTTCGTATCCTCCTCAATTATTGGAGACAATAAGAAGGTGATCCTTTCCATCCACCAAATTGCCCTATTGACAATGAACCTGAAGCACTTACCGGCGAACCTGTTCGAGAAACCATTTTCTCTCTCATCTCCAGAGTATCTCATCACGATTATATACTACACCAAATTCTTGATTATATTTATCCGCTCATCCGAACCGACGATCACCCCGGTGTAATAGAAGAAGTTAACGAGCTTCGTGCTCGGGTAGTAGCTTTGGAGAATACGGTGCGAAGGTTACAAACACCATCAACAGCACCAGCAGCGTAACCAGTACCGCCAGTAACATCCACATCGCAAGTCTCAATACTAAAAGCACCAGCAGCATCACCGACATCAACATCAACCACCATTATTAACATCAACAGGATCATTACCACCACCAACAATCACATCCGCATCACACACCTCAATATCCCAATCTGTATATCGGATATCAACGTCACACGCACCAAAGATACCAAGGAGTACCAACAACAACAAACGATGAAGTATTGATTCATAACTTCATCGGAGAAACATTCTGTGGTGATTAGGTAATCTCTAAAGTTTTAGAGATTATCTATCTCAGCCTTAACCGTAAACCAGATGAGTGGACAGAGATGATAGAGAGAAGAACCGAAACCCTAACAAGACTGGTGCGTAAGGTACAAGCTAGACTTGTTTTACCAACATCATCAGCAGTACCAATAGCCTCACCAACACAGTCAATGCTGTCAACATTGTTAGAATCGTCAGCACCTCTAACCTCACAAGTTTCGCCAATTCAAGAATCACTGTGGAAACCATTACAAATTAATAACAAGTATATTGTATCAACGAGTTATGAAGTATTAACTCAGTTCCTCCGAAGAATTTATATGTATATTCTATAAAAAAAAATTTTTACCATAATAAATCTTTCTGTACTAAGCTATTATGTATGGAACTTAACTATCTGGTTAATTCATATTACTAATTTGCTATGATGTACATTCTTCGTTAACAATTTAATCATTGTTAACTACAATCTCTGCTTCAACTCAATGAATTTTATTTCATAATAAATCAAGTGTATCATTCAATAACATGTTTGATTATACACTTTCATCTTTGATATACCCAAAATTTACGGGAAAACAATATTCGTATCTTGCGAAGTTAGCAAGAGTTCCATGAGCATCAGCATGATTCACTAAGGAAATACATATAAATATTGAAGCATTGATTACATTAGTGAAATACTCCGCAAAGTTTATGTAATCTCTAATGTTTTAGAGAAAATTCATTTCTAATTCAATCCGAAAATCAAATGAGCTTAGTATGATATTAACTCATTGAATCTGTACTACATCTGAAGAAAATATACCCACATATATTTTCATAAAGATTGTAATGAGAATTCTTGTTCAAAATATTATTTGTGAAATTTTTTTAACGGGTAGGTAATACCCGAGAGATATATAAAATCACAATTAATATGTTACATTCTTCAATTCTGATTCAATAATCATCAAATAAACCAATATACATTCTTCTATAGAAATCAAAACAATCATACTCATTCGAATCTAATTACATATTCTGATTTTGGGAATTTCAGAATTCAACTCGAGATACAACCAAAATCATCACTCTTAGATCCTTATATTTTTCAAAGCTATACTTTGACTTCAAAACTGTGATAGCACATCACTTTTAATCGTAACACACAAGATGGATATGAGAAATCATTCGGGATTTAGGACGATTTCATCATTTGGATATTGACTATGACAATCTGCAATCAAAACCCTCCGAAATTCTAGAAGACACTTCAAATAATAAACAATTGAGATGATGATCCAACCACACGTTACCCGAAGTTTTGTACCTGAAAAACTCTCGAAACCAAAGTCATAATCTAACATGTACCTGCGTCGAATTCTTCTAACAAGAACAACATTTCGATTCCTTTTCAAAGTAGCCAATTTTGTCACGGATCCAGCAAGTCAACTTCGATTTTTTCAGTCGGACCAGTCTTATTATAACCCTGATAGATACGTTGCCCTTTCGTCATTATTACTGGGGAACCTTTCATATTCCACCATATTACCACCAGCGTTTAATCATCTAAAACACGATTCTTCTGAACCCACCTCAGATTGATAACCAGAGATTCAGATATTATTGCATTAAATGCAGAGGAAACATAAAAATGGTAGATGGTTTAAACGGTCAAAAGTTTGATGATAAAAGATAGTGAGTTGGTAAAGCTCTGAAAAAGAAAGGATTTGGTACTGAAAAATGGATTGAGCAAAGTATGAAGGAAGCCATGGACAAATCACAGAGACTGAATCTGCCTTCAAAGGATCCAAATGATTCAGTGCCTGCTGAACTCGTTAGCGAACACCTTATTTCTTATTCTAAATCTCCACAGACAAATATTATTCATCATCATCATATCTTGAATATTCTAAGATATCATAGTATCTTTCATTATAAATATCCTTGATAATTCTGAAGATATTTTCATAAGTATTCTCATTTGAAATCAATTATCTCTCTGTAATATCTGCAACATAAAAAGAAACTGTGTTAGTTTCTAAATACTGAAAAATTCGAATATGAATGTTTTTGAAGTAGTGTTGGGAACTGATACATGAGTTAATATAATATAATGACACTTGATCAACGTCATTATATTACAGTAGGTCATGTTAAGTTTCTAATGGGATGTGATGATTCACAGCACCATCATCATGTGCCATTTACACGACTCTTACATTCGATCTAATCCTTAAACATAGCAAGAAAATATTTCTTGATGATTCGATCTTTTACAGGATATTCTGGTAATTTGACAAGTCAAAATCGCATCATTAAGATTTCCTTCTTAGAACATTAACTATGTTCATTCCGAAATTCATAACTGCAAATTCTGGACCATTACTCGCTTGACTCGAGGACGGGAAGAGGAAACGAAAGAATGAAGCTCCAAACTAGAAATTGGAGCATAAACCGCAGCAAATAAAAGAGAATATTAATTATGGGTGACAATGATTATAGAAGACAGATGCAGGGGCATCGAAATATAAGGGAAGATATAAAACTCAACAACCACCCTGAAGCTACAAACCGTGCATATCAATACGTATTGCCACGTAAAGGCACGGAAAAATTAATAACACTATAACCCCAAGATAATAGTAGAAGTAAATAAAATCTTCCGGTGGTAGATGAAAGAGAAGGATGACAGATGTAAAAATTAAGAGTATATCAAGGATCAAAATGGGATGGAGCATATTGACGAATGTTTTAAAGTATGAACTGAGGAGAAAGAATAGAAGGTGTGAGTTGTAAGGAAACAAAGAGGGTGGATTTATAGAAAAATATCCGACAGAGCAATCGGAACAGATTATTACATTTACTCAAAGAAGATCCTGATTTCCTAAGTCGCCGAAGAACCAAATCTTATTACGAAAATTTTCTTTAAATCCCTTAAATTCCGGAAATCAATCATAGCTACGTCATCAGTTAAAACAAATCTACATTTACTCATTTCGCTCTTTTACGATAGCTTCACTCATACGCTTCGAGAAATCGAATTATTTTATCCGTACTTCTTAATCATGATAAAACTCTATGTATCAGCTTATATTCGTCATAATAACATTCTTACTATTAGCTATGACGACCTCTATCAAATTTCGGGACGAAATTTCTTTTAACGGGTAGGTACTGTAGTGACCCGGAAATTTCCGATCAAATTTAAACTTTAATCTTTATATGTATCCGACACGATAAGCAAAATCTGTAATGTTGAGTCTCGAAAAGTTTGAAAACTATATTCATGTAATCAATTACCCTTTGACCATGTCTGACGATTCACGAACAAAAATGTGTAAATAGAAATGTATGTGTATGTACATATGTGTATTTTTTTTTAAGCTAAGAAATATTGATAAAACATTTAAGAGCTTGGTGATACAAAAATAGATTATGAGATTATTATGTGACTTGAAAGCATTGAACGAATTAGTTGATATGAATATAAGCTACGAGATCTATTTTATGAACATAGAAATGCTATCACAGTAGTTAGTGAATAATACTTTACTTGAACGTATTTGTTCGATGTAAGTTTATCAATGAGATTAAAAGATAATATCAAGTGATTGATTTATCAGGTACATTGAATTATAATTACGAGTCTTTGTTATGAGGTCCACTTGAATTAGAAAACTCTTACTTTTAACGGTATTCGGAATATTTAGTAAAGTGATTCCATGTAAGAACAAAAGTGTTATTATTGAGGATTAGACAGAGGTTAGCGGAGAGTCTCGTTTAATTATCAAAAGCGTACCTTGCAATGATTGACTTGTGTCACTTGGTAGGTTAATTATTTAGTTTTCTTAATATTGAAGACGTTTTACGATATAGATGAAACCTTTTAAAGAATGATTTTGAATATAACTAATTCTGGAAAACTAAATTATATTTATTCAATTTAGTACAAACACATTTTTTTCGATATAATAGAATTTGATTATAAAATATTTTTATGGATTTTCAATGATATAAAAATAAAAATAAATATAAAATAAAGATTTCTAATGAGCACCAAAAGACTACAACATTTCATCACAAGATTGAAAGTTAAAATGTTGGAAATCACTAAACCTGCGCACTTGCACGAGAAAAATCATAACTAAATCATACTGACTCGAAAAAGGGTGATTCCGGTGTCCAAACGACCGTAACTCAAAAATCTACAACTTTCATGAAGACACCATACACGAATCGTGTACCTATCTACACGAAACGTGTAATCTTGTGCCGACATATTTTGGTGGCGGCTCACTATGCAACATGTTTTTAATTTTTATTAATATTATATTATATTATTATATTATTTATAAATCTATATATATAGGATCGATCATAATTGTTTTCTAACTATCTATCTCTCACACTCTCTCTATAATTATATTTATTATTATTATTGTTAGTGTTATTATTATTATTATTATTAGTATTATTATACATAAAATACTACGACGAGGTCATGGGCGAGTTATTTCAAAACGGGTTTTATGAGCGGGATAGAGCTAAGGAAATTATGAGTTATGGTTATGGAGGTGATGGGTATTGTTCATGGGTATGCTTGTGAGGTTAAACTAGTGTTTGTCACCTCCATTGCGTCTACGTACCTTTCCTACAATATTGAACCTCAATATTGATACGTGAGTACTCCTAATTTAATTTTTACATACTAATAGTGTATCCCTGACTAGTGCTCGAGAAAATAGGATTATGCATGCTTGTAAATGTGATAGTGCCCTTAGATAGGTTATGCCGAATCTTAAAGGTTGTTATATTATAGTTGAAGGAAGATATAAGATTTGCATGTCCTTAAAAAGCTAGAAAAATTAAGAACTTTTCCTTTAGATGCCAAATAGATTTGATGGACGGATTAAAAGTTATAGTCAATTAAAATTTCGTAAAAATGATTATTATCGTCGTTAATATCGTTGTCTTAATTTTTTTATCAAATTGTTATTATTCCAAAATAACACGACTGTTACTTATTATTATTATCAATACTATATTATTAACTAGAAATGTAATACAAATTATATAACTACCTTAATAGAATCTATCGCAGTATTTTTATGATATTAAATGAACTTTATAAGTTTTATTACTTAAGATATATAAAAGTATATTTTAATATAAAATTTTATTTATAAACGAATTATATTATTTACTTTATTAAATCTTTAAAAAAAAAAATATTTTAAAAATATAAAACGACGATATTTAAATTATATAATAAAACATTTATAAAGTTTTGAAATCATTTGGAGTTAAACTAATTTTTGTCGACCTTTGCATACTAGACTCGAGCATTAGGATTGTGGTACACTATGACTTAACTTAATGTATTAGACAAATATTGACAAATACATAATTATATATAAATAATTTAGGTTCGTGAATCCAAGGCCAACCTTACACTTGTTCAATGATGTTATATGTATTTTTACTACAAAATACAGTATGGTGAGTTTCATTTGCCCTTTTTCTCTCTTTACATTTTTGGGCTGAGAATACATGCAAATGCTTTATTAACTGTTTTACCATATTTACATGCGTGAGTTTCATTTGCCCTTTTTCTCTCTTTACATTTTTGGGCTGAGAATACATGCAAATGCTTTATTAACTGTTTTACCATATTTACATGCGTGAGTTTCATTTGCCCTTTTTCTCTCTTTACATTTTTGGGCTGAGAATACATGCAAATGCTTTATTAACTGTTTTACCATATTTACATGCGTGAGTTTCATAATTCCCTTTTTAAATGCTTTTGCAATATATATTTTTGGGACTGAGAATACATGCGCAATTTTTATAAATGTTTTACGAAATAGACACAAGTAATTGAAACTACATTATATGGTTGAATTATCGAAATCGAATATGCCCCTTTTTATTAAGTCTGGTAATCTAAGAATTAGGGAACAGACACCCTAATTGACGCGAATCCTAAAGATAGATCTATTGGGCCTAACAAACCCCATCCAAAGTACCGGATGCTTTAGTACTTCGAAATTTATATCATGTCCGAAGGAGGATCCCGGAATGATAGGGGATATTCTTATATGCATATTGTTAATGTCGGTTACCAGGTGTTCACCATTTGAATGATTATTTTTGTCTCTATGCATGGGACGTATATTTATGAGAACTGGAAATGAAATTCTTGTGGTCTATTAAAATGATGGAAATAAATGATTATGATAAACTAATGAACTCACCAACCTTTTGGTTGACACTTGAAAGCATGTTTATTCTCAGGTTTGAAAGAGATCTTCCGCTGTGCATTAGCTCATTTTAAAGATATTACTTGGAGTCATTCATGACATATTTCAAAAGACGTTGCATTCGAGTCGTTGAAGTTCATTAAAGATTATTATTAAGTAAATGACAGATTAGGTCATTTATAGTTTGGATATTATGAAATGGTATGCATACATGTCAATTTTCGATGTAAAGAAAGATTGTCTTTTAAAAACGAATGCAATGTTTGTAAAATGTATCATATAGAGGTCAAATACCTCGCAATGTAATCAACTATTGTGAATCGTTTATAATGTATATGAACGGGTCCTTTCAGTTGATGTGCGGTACTCATGTCTAAACATGGTTCCGAGGCTTTTTGTAAGGCACTCCAAAAATCTAGAAGTGAAACAAGAATCTCGATTCGAGACGAGGTACATTTCTTTAAGATATATTTGAACAAGTTTTCGTTTCTCAAGAATTTCGCGCCGCGGAAGATTTATCGGTTTCCGGAAACGTTTATTAGAGCAAGTTTCTTATCGGTTTCTGAAAATGTTCGTTAGGGCTATTCCCCCTCGTGGTGAATACTAGTATAATGTGAAGAGTCTCTCTCTCCATTGAGAATTTAGATAAAAGATTTCCTTAAACGGAAGTACGAGTGTAATGTTAGAGAAGTTTCCGCCTCGATGTGAGCATACCAAACATTTTGTAGTTCGTCGATTAAAACTGTGTGAAAACGAGATAGTATACGCATGTAACATATGTTTGAAGTTGAAAGAATTTGTCATTCATTCGGAAGTATAAATATGGATCGACAATAACCGAAGATGTGTCCCTAGTATGGTTGTTATCAATATTCTTGGAGTTTTCGGATATCCATCCAGAAAAATGAAGTCATGTACATGGCACATGGTGGTGATTAGGTTGATCGAGTCCAATCACCATCACGTGTCATTAGAACTTTGGTATGACTTACTATAATATAACCACGTTGATCGAGTGTCATTATATTATACCAACTCATACCCCCATTCCCACATCACTCCATAAATTCAAGTTCCTGAAATCGTGAAAATTTAAAATGAACAAAGTATAGCGACATCACTAACGTGACTCGTATATAATCAAAAGAATTTGTGCAACTCTGAAGAAGCGTTTCCCGAGGGAAGTGTATAAATGATTGTTCACATCAATGCGGTTCAAGTCAAACAATAACGTCTTTAGGCACGAAAAGAGTAACGAATTATGATAACGAGTAGTACGTAACTGTAGTGATAAGTAGTGATGACGATACTCATCTAAAGTAGTGGTGGTAACTTTACAACACTTGTGGATAGTAAGCCGGGACAGTGACGAATAACAACCGAGGAGACCGAGTTCCCAAACTAGTGTGACTAATGAAGTCATCGTCATCCTTACGCGTATGAATCTTGAATTTACGTGTGTTACCAGAAAGTGGTAGAATACGGATTCGTATGATGAAAACTTGGTACCATTAAGAAGTTTGCCTAAGAAGATTCAAGTATAAATGCACAAGTAGTCAAATAAGTGATATCTATAGCAAATGCAAGTCAGGATGCAATGATTAACTATCCGGTTCTAGTCTAGATTCACTAATGCGTCCTAACGACTCTGTCAGACGCACTAATTGTGACGATCGCTCTAAATCCATATGGACGAACACGTCATTCATCGATTTCATTGCGAGGTATTTGACCTCTATATGGTACGTTTTGTAAACATTGCATTCTTTTGAAAAGGCACACCATAAATGAATATTTAAATCAAAGTTTTTCGACATCTGATGATTTCTACATATAGACAATCACCGTAAATAATAGTTTACAATAGTACTTCCATTGACAATGCAGTCAAAATAAGACACATGGTGATGATTTGGTGAATGCAACGTTTCCTTGAAAAATATGCCATGTAAGACTCCATGCACATAGCTTGTCTAACATATAAGCAAACAGCGGAAGACTTCTAGGGAACCTGAGAATAAACATGCTAACAAGTGTCAACACAAAGGTTGGTGAGTTCATAGTTTTAATGTTTTGCATAATCTGTACATAAAGGTGGATCACAAGATTTCAGTTATTTCATCCAGAAATGTTTATCAAAATATTCTACAAAATTGAGCACCCTGGTAACTAAACTTAACGTATATATAATTTATACCCTTTGTATAATCATCTTAATTGTGACGACCCTGAAATTTCTGACCAAATTTAAACTTAATCTTTAAATATTTCCGGCACGATAAGCAAAGTCTGTAATGTTGAGTCTCAGAATTTTTGAACTATTTACATGGATAACAATTACCCTTCGACCATTTCCGACGATTCATGAACAACTATTTATAATAGATACATATATATTTTATTATATATATAGATTGTATGTATTTGAATTATAATTTAAAATATTGTATGCTTCAATTAACTAAGTAAAATAAAAATAAAATATGATATTATTATAATTATTATTTAAAACACATCTATATAAATAAAGTATGTTAAATATATATTTTGTGATTTCGAATCTATTTAGAAAAACGACAAGAACACTTAATTGTCATTCTATCGATATTAAGCAAGTTAAATTCGAACTTATATGATTTAAAAATAAACGGTGGTTCAAAAATGAGTTTTATAAATTATAAGCTTATTAAAAATGTATTTAGGAACTAATTATTGAATCTTAAAACTTTTTATATTTCACTTGGGGTTGAGAGTGAATAATTAATGTAAATTTTATTTAATTGTTAATGACCAAATTTTATACCATAATGATCAAAATAAATAAATATAGTTAATTTAAAAATATGGAATTTTTCTGAAGACTCTTATCCGCCACTGATTTAACAACGGAGTACGATTTAACAGTCTGTGAAAACTGTCGGTACATATGAACAAAACTCAGACTGCTAATAATTCTTATTATGTTATAATTCAGTAGGCTTATAACTACATTTAATGGTTATAAGAACAAAGAGAGAAAAAAAGAGAGAAGAAAGAGAGAAGAAATATTGATATTGATATTTCAAGAGAAATGGTACACCTTAAATGGCTACCATACATGTCTATTTATAGTATAAAATATTACTATGCAAGAAATATAATAATAATAAAATTAACATCCAATCTAGATATTTTATAACACTCCCCCTTGGATGACAATTTTATTAGAGAATAACTAGTACTGCCTCGTTAAAAACCTTGCTAAAGAAAACCCATTGGGATAAAACTTTAGCTAAGGGAAAAAGAGTGCAGCATAGAGTTGACTCCCCCTCAAGTAGGCAACGCCTGAGTTGTTACATCTTCTGAACATGCCTCATGCCAATATTATGAACGTGTGTTCTGAAAATAGCAGTTGGCAGTGCTTTGGTATAAAGATCAGCAGAGTTGTTGATTGAACGTATCTCATTTTAATCTGGTTGTCTTTTACGAGATCTTGAGTATATGAGAAGAATCTGAGGTTTTCATCTGAAACTGTATCATCTAAATCTTTTATGTAGAAGTTTAGCCCCTGTGATTTATCTACAATCTCCTTCATGGTTTGCTCAAACCCTTGTTTCAATTCATATTCCCTTGTAGTCTTTTCTGAGCCTTACCAACATACCATTCTTTTCCATCAAACTTATGACCGTTAAGACTGTCTATGGCTTTGGCGCCTCGTCAGTATTTATATTTTGTTCAGTCACTTTTGATACTCTTCTTTCATTTATATTATGCAAGCTGCATTATCTTCATATATAGTTGTTGGTGAAGATAGTTGTTAGTCTTTTATAGCGTTCTAGTCCACAAGAATCAATAATGATTTGTGTCATTGATCTCAACCAAACACATTTTCGAGTAGTTTCATATAATGCAATCACTTCGTCATGATCTGATTATGTTGCAACAAGTGTTTGTTTTAAGAACGCCATGATTTTTGTGGTACCTCCATTTAGGAATACATATCGAGTTTGAGATTTATCTTTATGAGGATTTGATGAATGACCTGCATATACATAATCAACCAAATCTTGTTTTGAAACGTTAGAATAAAATAATTTTAAATTAGCAGTTTCTCAAGGGTATCAAAATATGTGTTTATCCCATTCCAATGTCTTTTTGTAAGGGCTGAGTTGAACCTTGTCAACAAATTAACTGCAAAAAAATGTCAGGTCTTGTACAATTTGTAAGATACATAACAGTCCCAATTGCACTAATATATGGAACTTCTGATCCGTTAATATCTTCATGATCTTCACGGGGATGAAATGGATCAGTGTCAATATTGAGTGATCTAACAACCAATTGGCTTTATCTTTAAAAAAAATGTTTTAAAATCTTTTCAGTATAAGTTGTTTGATGTACAAGTAGACCATTAGGCATATGCTCAATTTGCAATCCAAGGCAATACTTGGTTTTTTCAAGATTTTTTATTTCAAAATAATTCTTTAGAAGTTGAATGATTTCATAGATCTCTTTATTTGTTCATATGATGTTAAGAACATTGACATAAACAACTACGATCACATATCCGAACATTGTTTTTATAAAACATACGTGCAAAATAAGTTTATATGTATACCCTTTTTCTTATCAAGTAGTCATTTAATCGGTTATACCACATACGTCCCGTTTGTATAAACACATTAAGAAATCTTTGTGATTTAATGGAATATATTCCCTTAGGTTTTACATTAGATGCTTATGATACCTTAACCCTTTAGGTATATTCATATATATCACTATTAAGTGATCCATACAGATAAGTAAGTAGTAACAACATGTATGAGATGCATTTAAATAACTACCAGGTTAATTAAGTATCTAATAAGTAATTGTATCCATTACAGGAGGATAGGTTTTCCTCCTAATTCATTTATGGTCTTTGTGGAAAATCTTGAGTTACAAGTCTAGTTTTGCCTTGTAACTTCATTTGCACATTTCTTTTCGAATAAAAATTCATTTGTATCCCATACGTTTCACATCTTTAAAAGTGATAACGATTGATCCGAAAACTTTTCTTTTATCGAGCGATTCTAATTCAGCTCGTATTGCTCCTTTCCATTGAGCTCAATCATGTCCATTTTGTATATTCAATAACAGATTTTCGTTCCAGATCATCATCTTTATTCATGATGTCATTGTAACATTATATGAAAATATCTCATCAAGATTTTTCATTTTATTTCAGTTCCATAATATTGCATAATTTATCGCAATTTATGTATTTACATTTATCAATATCCTCTGCAGAAGGAATATTGATTTGTGGTTCTTCTTGAACACTTTCTTTTACCTCATTATCAGCTGATTTTCTTTTTCGAGGATTTTTATCTTCGGAACCAATTGATCTTCCACGTTTGATGCGTGGTAAAGACTCAACAGTGACATTATTGCCAGCTTTTGGAATTTCAGTTCGAGCTGGAGCATTTATCGCTGGTATATATGATTTAGTCACCTTTTTTTTTATATCTGTAAATGCATAAAGTAATTAATTTGCAAGTTCTTGCATATGCATTATTTTTGAACTTTCGTTTCACATTCTTTTGTGCGAGTTCAATATACCTTAATTGATGTTCACATCATGAAGCATCATTTTATTTATTTATTTTGTTTACTTCACCCCCTAATCTAGGGAACAATGTTTTATTAAAATGACAATCAGCAAAACGTGCTGTAAAAACATCACCCATCATGGGTTCAGTATATCTTATGATTGAAGATGTTTTATATCCAAAATATATTACCATCTTTCTTTGAAAAACCATTTTATTGTGTTGTGGTGATACAATTGGAACATACACTGCACAACCAATGTTCTAAGGTGAAAATATTTGGCTCTTGGCCAAAATCAAGTAGTAAGTGAAAATATTTATGACTTCCACATGGTATAATGCGAATTAATGTCGCAGCATGTAAATTTACATGTCCACATATAAATATCGAGAGTTTTGTACTCATTATCAATTGTCTAGTTATTAGCTGCAAGCGTTTATCTATTGATTCAGCTAAACCAATTTTGTGTATGCACATGAGCAACTGGATGTTCAACAACAATCCCTGTAGATATATAATGATCATTAAATGCTTGAGATGTTAACTCACCGGTATTATCAAGTCTCATCCTTTTAATGGTGTAATCAGAATAATGTGTTCTCAATTTAATAATTTGTGCAAGAAACTTTGCAAATGCCATATTACGGCTTGATAACATACAAATATGAGACCATCCGCTAGATGCGTCTATTAGAACCATGAAATATCAAAATGGTTCACATGATGGATGAATTGGTTCATATATCTTACCTTGAATTCTTTCAAGAAACATTTGTGATTCTTTTTCACAATATACTTTTCATTAATAATCATATGTGCTTTCCATTAATCAACATATGTGTTTTTTTTTTCCATAAATCACCATATGTGCTTTTTCATTATATATCATTTTCACCATATACGTTTTTAATCATATGCGCTGTGTTTTTCACCATATGTGCTTTTCATCATATGCGCTTTTTATGTGAATAGTAAATTAATTAATTTCTTTTTACTATTCATATGAATTAATTTCGATTTACTATTTTGTTAATTGAGTAATATATATACATCATATACTTGTGACTCCGAAGGCTCAAATGAATTTGACCATATAGTTATATGTTGTACATTGCACAATAATTTTCAGTAGAAGCTTTAGATGCATATTTTTTATTGATGAACTATTTGTTTCATATCTAGCTTAGGCAATTATTGTGAACATTTGGTCCCTATAAGAGCATTTATCTTTTAGACTTTTAGTTGATTTGTACTTGTCACAATTAGGGATAGCACCCGCGGGTCCTTGATGCGAATTCATTGGATCCATCACCCGTACCATTTCAGAATATATACTAACTTAAAATCCATGCCTCCTCTTGTTTTGGTTCGTGGCCATCCAAGGTTTATAATTTTTTTTTTCGGTTCAATAATTAGCATTGCCACCAAACCCTTTTTTTTATAACTTATAAATATGTTTTGAGTGGAGGTTAGTGGACTAATAGTAACTAAATAATATATGTAAACCCCACTTGTATCAACTTTTTGTTTAACTTCAACATACAAAACGATCATCTTGCATCTTTATTAACTTTATACATCACTTTGGCATTATGGCCATTTTGATGCACACTCTTAAAAAAAATAATTTGTTTTTTTTAAGTTTTATTATTCAACCTCCTTTTTTCAACGGTCACGTTTTTAACAAAACATTTGACAAGTTTGAAAAAAAAATTTACTTTGCTTTCCCCATTTCTGTAAAACTCATTTAAACACTTTCTTTGTTTTAAAAAAAATCACTTGACCAATTTTTTAATTCTTTCACAACACCCGATATCGTGATCGTGACCTTTCACCAAAGCAAGAGATATTCTTGATAAACTAAACACTGACTCGTGTTTGGAATTGTCGGCCACAATAAAAATTCATTTGATGAAAATATATTTTTTTTAATTATAGAAGGAGACCACTTCATTTTCAATACTTCATTTTTGACAAAAAGCTAATCCATTTTACCATTCCTTTTTTTTTATTTTAACTTCTAAGATTTACTTTTAATAAAAATACAAACTACTTTTTGTATTTTAACTTTTAAGATTTACTTTTAATAAAAATACAAACTACTTTTTGTATTTTAACTTTTAAGATTTACTTTTAATAAAAGTACAAACTACTTTTTCTTATTTTAACTTTTAAGATTATAAATTTAAGAATAAACATTAGTATGCATGAAATAAATAATGATTAATTGCATAAGTAATCATAAATGTTAGATAACATATAAAGACCCCATCGTATTCGTATTGATCGGAATTAATCTCGACCCATGGTACCGTGTTGTCAAATGACGTGTTGCGTACATAAAGTACCGTGTTGTCAAATGACGTGTTGCGTACAATCATGAGGTCTTATTAACATAAATATAAATGTTAGTGAAGTTAATAAGAGTTAGATTACAGAATATATAATTCAGACGGTATAACCGACCATATATAACATAAATATAAATGTTAGTGAAGTTAATAATAGTTAGATTACAGAAATATAATTCAGGTGGTATAACCGACCATATATAACTTAAATAACATAAATATAAATGTTAGTGAAGTTAATAAAAGTTAGATTACATAAATATAATTCAGGTGGTATAACCGACCATATATAACTTAAATAACATAAATATAAATGTTAGTGAAGTTAATAAAAGTTAGTAAACATAAATGATAGTTAAGCGACAGTGTCGACCATATATAATTTAGGTGGCAGAGCCAACCATATAATAAGAACAATACAAATGCAATAAGAACTTAATAAAAATTAGTAGTTCAAAATGTTAGTAGTCCAAAATTTGATATGTCCGAGTCTGAAAATTATTAATAATTTCATACCTTGATTAGTGACTCGTGATCGTTTGAGATATCCTTTGATTACACTAAGCTCTTCGTGCTGATAACGTGTTATAATTCAGTAGGCTTATAACTACCTTTAATGGTTATAAGAACAAAGAGAGAGAAAAAAAGAGAAGAAAGAGAGAAGAAATATTGATATTTCAAGAGAAATGGTACACCTTAAATGGCTACCATACATGTCTATTTATAGTATAAAATATTACTATGCAAGAAATATAATAATAATAAAATTAACATCCAATCTAGATATTTTATAACATATTATTATTTTATGTTACACATTTTTAATTTAATAAATATCAAGTGTAATGATTCTGTTAATTATTACTACTTTATATAACTAATATATATATATATATATATATATATATATATATATATATATATATATATATATATATATATTACATTCATAAACTTGATCATTTACAACTTTCTTATACTATTCGATTTATTTTATATTAGTCAACCAATCATGTTTTGATTACATTGCATATAGACATAAATATATGCAATCATCTTTTCATTTAAACTTATATCATTGCATATAGACATGAATATATACAGATAGATTATGAAAACCAAACACACCCTTCTATCTACCCTTCTATCTACCTTTCTTCTTGTTGACTAACAAACAAACCAACATCCTTCAATCTCCCACTATGAACTGTCACTACTATCTTTTAAACCACCATTCGAAACCAATTAAGAATCCACAATCGAACCATATTTTTTTTTTTTTGTGTTTGCTTCCTGATCCGTTTGCCAAACTAAACAAAGAATCACCATTCAAGCACAAACCATCACACAACTCATCTTATTTGATTGCTACTACAACTACTCTTGTTTAACTGTTTCTACAAGTTTTCTGGTTCGAATACAACTGCAAGCTTGCTGCTGCTTTAATTCTCTGCTAGTAAACGTTAATAATACACAATAATGTGAAGAGAACAAAGACGATGAGGATCATCAAAAACTGCTACTACCCGGTCCTGTTTATTTTCGCTTAAACCCATCAAACACCATCACTTTCATCGAAACTCCACTAATACGTAAGGCTGCTAAACTTTTTACTATTATTCGGTTGTCATTCACAAAACCACCTCCTTCGATCACCACCGCTTTCTATATACATAAATATACCTACATAACTTAAGCTTATTTCTAGTTTTATAAAACACCATCGAAGACATCACCATCAAAACCCTTCAATCATTCATGATAATTCCTGTCTTCCGTTCGGTTTTCAACTACGAGAACCACCAAATCTTTCTTTGTATTGTTCGTTTAAACCATAAATCATCATCATCCAACCTCACCATAACCATTGAAAACCAACTGCAGTTGCTATTATGTTGCTGTTACGGTTACTGCCATGCTCACTATTATTATTTCTATTTATGCAAAATTGATGATGGGATACGATAAAAAAAAAGAAGAAAAGATAATATTATGAGGTGAGCATGATGATGCATTATTGTAGTTGTGCTTTATTTCACCAACAGGAAACCCACCACAACTTAATATCCAAGTATATACATATATATGCAGACAAAGGCTTAAGTGGATATTAGAATTGTCAAAGGTGCTCTTAATATATTATAGATACAACCACTTGAATTAGGTAAATCATTTACAATTAATAAAATTCGATTGAATTTTTGGTACGTAATCGTCCTCGTCCGCATACATATATCAAAAGTGGGCTGAGTTAATTTTATAATAATTGGTTATTCAAATGGACCCATGAATCCGTAAAAGCTTGAGTCCATTATAATATGAAGTTGGGCCAAAATTCAACTACTATTTTCTGTTGGGCTTCTTGTGGACTGCGTTGATTTACAAAAACCATACAACCAATTTGTTTTGGGGTTATCACCAAAATGCCCAAAAAAAATTTATCCCTTGCACCAGAGCCCCAAAAAAAAAAAAAAATTGACAAAATGCCCTCGCAAGGCGCAAGGCACCTTGCGACCTTGCGTGTTTGCGTCTTTTCTAAAAAAACTACGGTTAAATGACATTTTTCAACCTGTCACTCCACACTTTCATCCGATTCGCAAACACGCAAATAAAGTCACACAAGCGATTCGCAACAACGCAAGCACAAACGCAAACCCTCTTCAATTACTACTACCAGATTCTCCTCCTTCATCATCTCCACCACCACCTAACCCCTCTTGCTACCACCGTGACTTCTTATACTAGCCTACAAGGGTTTTCACGAAGTATTAGGGTTTTCACGAAGTAATCAAGCAAATAATCAAGGAATCAAATTTGCAACGATGGCAAGCACCCAGGTTAGTGATTACTTTGTTGTTTATGTGTGTGTTATCTGTTTATTTTATCTTCGATGCGAATTGTATAAATGTGCACACCAACTGCTCGATGAAATGTCTGTTCGAGGTGTATTTGTGTTTAACGAAGTACAACCGTTGTTTTATGACATGCAACTGTATTTTGGGTTATATGTTCGAGTGAAACATACATTAACTGCTCGTACAATTAGGGAAATTGACCAGACGCAAGACCTAGTTTGCGTGCTTGCGTACGCAAAGCTACTGGACGCAAGGTTGTCTTTGCGTCCTTGCGTGTCCCAGAAGCTTGTCTTTGCGTCCTTGCGATGGTCAATTAAACGGACGCAAGTTTTATCTTGCGTTCTTGCGTCCTGTTACTTTCTGCTGATTTTATTGTTACTTATGCAGGGATTTGTGGAAGGAAAGTTAACGATGAAGAATAAGTTGAGCGTTATAGGGGATGTGAAGAAGGTCATGACTGAGAATCAAATTAAAAAGTTTAAAGAAACGTGTTTCGGTCCATGGTTAGATCTAGAATACTTTGGTAATGATCCCGGGCTTGTACATTGCATGCTCCAACGGAAGAGTGTGCGGCCGGATAGACTAGATAATGTTAAGTACCCCGATGAGCATGAGGATATATGGTTTCATTTCCAGAACAATTTTTCGATTAGATTTGGTCGCCGTGAATTTTGTCTTGTTACGGGTTTTTTGTTTAGTAGCCGGACGGACATGGCACATTACATCCCGAAGAATTATGACATCCAGACCGCACCTATTAGACGACGTTTATTTAAGGGTTTTAAAGATTCTCAAAATGTTTTGATTAGTGATGTTGAAAAGATGCTTTTAAAATCTAATCACAGCCGTATTAGTGACGATGATGTGGTGCGATTAGCAATTATCTTGATTGTAGAGAGAGGTTTTATGGGTAAACAAGGGATCCATGTTGTGAATAAAAAGTTTTTATGGCTAGTCGAAGAGTTATCGCGTGTTAATCAGTACCCATGGGGGTCTCGTATTTGGGAGCCAACTTACGAAGCGGTTAGTGAAGGTTTTGTTATTCGTGAAAGCCAATTAGAGAGTGGAAAGGCGTACACTTTGGCGGAATTTATGTGGGCTTTCAAGGTAAATGGTTGAACATTTGTCATTTAATGTTAATATTTAAGATGTAACATAAATTAAATTAATTGTTTTTTTATTTGTAGATTTGGATTCTCGAGTCTTACCGTCGTACCATTAAACCGTTTGCAAAAAAGACTGACAAGAATGGAGTACCGAGGGCTCTTTTTTGGAAGCGTTCATCTGCCGAGTCATTTGGAATGTCTGAATACCTTAAACTCCTACATATTCAGGTTAGTTACATTTTTAAAATGTTAGCCTATCCTAAATTGTTGCATAGTTTATCTGTTATCTGTTAACAGACAGGTTCTGTTATGGGCGCAAGGTATCCCTTGCGTCCTTGCGTGTGTTTTTATGTAGACGCAAGGTATACCTTGCGTCCTTGCGTGATTTTTTGTTCTTCAACGCAAGAGTTGTTTGCGTCCTTGTGTACGCGGTAAACTTTTATCTGTTTACATACAGGTTCTGGTATGGGCGCAAGATATAACTTGCGTCTTTGCGTGGGTTTTTAGGTAGACGCAAGGTCTACCTTGCGTCCTTGCGTGTGGTTTTGTTCTTCAACGCAAGAGTTGTTTGCGTCCTTGCGTACATGTAAACTGTTATCTGTTTACAGACAGGTTCTGATAAGGGCGCAAGGTATCACTTGCGTCCATGCGTGTGTTTTAAGGTAGACGCAAGGTGGACCTTGCGTCCTTGCGTGTGTTTTTGTTCTTCAACGCAAGAGTTGTTTGCGTCCTTGCGTACACGGACGCAAGCTTTTCTTTGCGTCTTTGATTATTGTTTTCTGCTAATATTCTTATTTGATAATTATTTAATATGAATAATTAATTGTAGGATGAGTGTCCCAAGAAAAAGAGACCTTTTCGTGGTCTGCAGCCAACTGAAACAGAGCAGAGTTGTCAATGGTGGATTCAGAGTGACGTGTACTTTAGAGGAGGAAAGGTACCAGAAGATGAGATCGAGGTTGAGGTCCAGGATGATGAAGTTGATACAGATGATCCAGTTGTTGATGGGTCTGAGCAGACACACCACAAGCATTCAACAGGAGATGTTCATACAGAGGGCCTTCACGATGTACACAATTTACATCGTATGTTAGAGTTGTTGACAAAGCGGGTGGACAAACAAGAGAAAGACTTAATTGATTGCAAAAAACTTGTTATGCAACACGAAGAACTTTTATCGCAACAACAACAACAATATCAGGTACATTGAATTGAATTGATTTATGTTGATTTATTTATTATTATTTTGGTATTAATTGAATTGATTTATTGATTTATTTATTACTTGTGTTATTTATTGTGTTTAGGATGATGATATGTGTTTCAATCGATCTTTGTCTGTTAATGAGACTGAAAGGCCGTCTCCAATGCACATTCGACGTGGAATCAGAGAAAGAAAGCCAACTGGTGTATTAATTTGGAAGTTTTCTTCAAGACATTTTGTAAATAGAGTGTTTATGAACTCGGCCTTGTTCAAAAAAGTTTGACGAACTTTAATTAAATCTGATACCCTATACATGGTTGGTGTTTGTGTCGTAAATTCAGGCTCTTGCTCTTGCTGACTCAATAGAGGTGGCATATTCCAGAATAAATCTTGCTTTTCTTCTTCATATTGATCTTCTTCGTCTTCGTCTTCGTCTCCGTCTTTTTCTCCATCTGAATCACTAGATGCGACAACAGATATCTCAAACGGGTGGTCTCCTTCTTTAATTTTACATACGTTTTCAACACCATAGTTAAACATATCAAACTCTTCAGTGTTTGGAGGTGGCATTTCAGGCTCTCCCGCTTCTAAATTATGAAGGTTTTGTTCAGTGACTTGTGTTGAGTGTGTTTCTGGGTTTGGTTATGGTTGGAGTGTTTCTGGGTTTCGTTGTGGTTGGTGTTTTTCGTAGTTTCGTTGTGGTACGTGTGTTTCTGGGTTTCGTTGTGGTAGATTCATTCGTACTTTCTCAACAACATAAATATCAATCGGAGCATTTACAATTGCATATTGTAAGAACTCTTGAAAGTCTTCATAATCATCCGTAATATCAAAAACATGGTTATTATAAATGTATCTCATTGAAACAGGTGAATTGGGTGGCATTTGTATTTTTTTAAGAACATTTTTTAATAATATTCTCTGATTCATTAGTTTTACAGGTGCAACAGGTAGTTTTAGCCGAATTCTAAAACAATCTTCGGGTAAATACTTGGGAATGTTGTTAATATACTCAAAAGAACCCCCACAACATATATGAACAACAAATTTATCTTCATTAACACAATTCATAAATATTTAGGTAGTGAAAAAATGCTTGAAAATGTACCTTGTGTAGCCAATAATCACTGAAATTCTTTTGGAATGAGTTGTTAGAAAATGATAAATTTCAAGTTCCCGGGACATTCTTTATATAGGATCGAAATTCTATCCATGAAAATCTAGAAAATCTAATGAAATCTTATCCTGAAAATCCTTTCCTGATAAGATAAAGGCGCAAGGACGCAAGGACGCAAGGACGCAAGGAGGATTGCGTACTTGCGCCAGTGTGTACGCAAGGTACCTTGCGCGGGCGTTTAAACATATCATTTAACCGTGATAAAAATTAAAAGAATACGCAAGGACGCAAGAAGGCAAGGTCGCAAGGTACCTTGCGCCTTGCGAGGGCATTTTGTCAATTTTTTTTTTTTTTGGGCTCTGGTGCAAGGGTTAAAAATATTTGGGCATTTTGGTGATAACCCCATTTGTTTTCTGTTACAAGGCCATGAGGATGATAGCCTAAATTTTATTATGATGGTGATGCGTGAGAATGATGATGACGGGTATGAAGGTGAAAACATACTGATGTAATGGTCATGTAGGATTGAATTATAAATTAAAACAGAAAGACAAGATAGATCAGATGGTTGGGTGTTGTTGGTGTTAAACGGGAGATCTTGGGTTCGAGCCTAGGCTATGGCATTTATTTTTAGGATTTCTTTGAAGGTAGTCTCCTTTTATATTATTATTATTATTATTATTAGTTTTGCAAGTATTATTAGTATGAGTATTATTATTATCACCCTTATTGTTAATCTTATTTTCATATAAATTATTACTAGTATTATCATTATTATTAAAAAGTAATTATTACAATTGTAAGTATTGTTATTATTATCATTATAAGGATATTACAACTTTTTACTTACTATTATTATTATTATTATTATTATTATTATTATTATTATTATTATTATTATTATCATTATTTGAAAATGAGTATAATTATTATTATTATTATTATTATAACTACTGATATTATTATTATAAAGATATAATGACTTTTGGTTATTTATTGCTATTATTTTAACTAAATAAATATTAGTTACACAAAAAAATATCTAATACATATAATCTAACCCTATTATTATTTTATAATAAGTATGATATATAACATAAAAATATGTAAGTTATTAATTGAAAAGCATAAATCACTTAAATAACAAGTATAGCACTAATAATATATAAATTTGTTCGATTACAAGTATATGTATTAATATATAAACAAATGATATAGGTTCGTGAATCCGAGGCCAACCCTACATTTGTTCAGTTGTTCAATGTCGTCATATGTATTTTTACTACAAAATACAGTATTGTGAGTTTCATTTGCCTTTTTACCCTTTATATTTTTGGGCTGAGAATACATGCGAAATTTTTATAAATGTTTTATGAAATAGACACAAGTAATCGAAACTACATTATATGGTTGAATGATCGAAGCCGAATATGCCCCTTTTTGCTTGGTAGCCTAAGAATTAGGGAACATCACTAATTTTGAGAATTAGTGCACGCCTAATTGACGTGAATCCTAAAGATAGATCCATTGGGCCTAACAAACCTCATCCGTTGTAGCGGATGCTTTAGTACTTCGATGTTGTTTTTATCATGTCCGAAGGAGGATCCCGGAATGATAGGGGATATTCTTATATGCATCTTGTTAATGTCGGTTACCAGGTGTTCAATCCATATGAATGATATTTTTGTCTCTATGCATGGGACGTATATTTATGAGAACTGGAAATGAAATTCTTGTAGTCTATTAAAATGATGAAAATGAATGATTATGATAAACTAATGAACTCACCAACCTTTTGGTTGACACTTGAAAGCATGTTTATTCTCAGGTACGAAAGAAATCTTCCGCTGTGCATTTGCTCATTTTAGAGACATTACTTGGAGTCATTCATGACATACTTCAAAAGACGTTGCATTCGAGTCGTTGAGTTCATCAAGATTATTATTAAGTTAATTATAGTTGGATATATTATGAAATGGTATGCATGCTGTCAACTTTCAATGTAATGAAAGTTTGTCTTTCAAAAACGAATTCAATGTTTGTAAAATGTATCATATAGAAGTCAAGTACCTCGCGATGTAACCAAATGTAATGTATTCATCCAGATGGATTAGGACGGGTCGTTATATTAATAATACACGCAAACCAACGTGTACGCTTCTCAAATAGCATACGTCCGTTAAAAGGCTAGTGCTCTAGCTCGGACGGGGATATCAAGCCCTATGGATCCATATACTACTACTCGCGCCCACCAGTTCTTATAAATGGCAGTTACTAGTTACCAAAGCTAAGGGATTTTTGGTTCAAACTCAGTATAGAATTTAGTATGTACTTGTGTCCATTGTGTTTAAAATAAAGTGCATGTATTCTCAGCCCAAAAATATAGATTACAAAAGCAATTAAAAAGGGAGCAAATGAAACTCACCTTAGCGGCACATAAAGTCGTTCACCGAAATGTGATCGAAACTCGTAATACCAAATAACCGTAGATCTCAACCTAGAGAACATATGTTGGTCAATAAATGTCTATCAAGCTAGGTCAGGTCATAGTGTATCATAATCCTAATGCTCGAGATCGACATACAAAAGTTATCCAAAGTCGTTTTAAAAAGTCAATTTTGACAATAGTTCAACAAAACGAGATGTGCCTTATATAAGGATTCATTTACTCGGCTGGTAATATTCAAAAATCTAATTTATCAATCTTACAAACAAGTTGTTTAAATATTAATTGCAGATTCAAAAGCAGTTCCAATTAACGTCAATCATAATTCAATTGACCATATCTTTTAATTCGTTCATCGAAATTACGCGATTTCTAAATGAAAAGTTATTGATTTTTCGCCAGTTTTCCAAAAACATGCATATCATATACCTTTTATCAGTAATATATGTATTTAATTCGTGATTTATCATAAACTATTTAACGACGAAATTTAGCATACAAGCATGCATAAATATATATACTCGAGCACTAGACATGGATACACAATTAATATATAAAAGATAAGATATGAATGCTCACGTATCAATATTGTGATTCAATATTGCAGAAAAGTACGTAGACGTAACAGAGATGATAAACACTAGGTTTGATTTGCAAACAATACCCATAACCTCCATAGCTATAACTCACAGTTTCCTTAGCTCTATCCCTTTTGAAAACCCATTTTGAAATAACGCGAACATCACTTCGTCGTAGTATTTTATGTGTAATAATACTACTATTAATAATATTAATACTCTTAATAATAATAATAGTAATAATAATAATAATAATAATAATAATAATAATAATAATAATAATAATAATAATAATAATAATAATAATAATAATAATAATAATAATAATAATAATATAGAGTAATATAGAGATGGAGAGATTTGTGAATCAATAAATATAATTCGATCGAATTTATAGTGGTTGGCCTGTCCAGGGTTGTCATGCGATCGCATGGCTTCCTAGGCCATATCCCATGCGATCGCATGGGATGATTTTACAGCTCACATCTGTTTTTGTACACTAGTTCGTCGACATAATAAAATAATATATAATATATATAATTTATATTAATTAATTATATATTATATTATATTCCCGTGGATAGTTGATTAGTAATTTTTGTTCCGATAAGTCGTACGTCGTCACTCGACTTATGTCCCGGTTCCGGTTTTTCGAACGTTGTTTCGTACGCTTAGAAAACTAGTACTTTTCGTTACGCGACGTGTACCTTTATCAAAAATTAAACTTAATCATTGATAAACTATGTCACTCGAAGTGTAGCTTTACTCAATTAAGCGTTTTGGTTATTTGCTTCTATAAATCATCGTCTCGTAGTATATACATATACATGTATACATCTTCATTTTGAAATAGTGTTTTACTGTAGCAAAGTTACTGTAGCAAAGTTTTTTTTACTGTAGCAAATAGTGATTTTCGAAAACAATGTAGCTTTTCGGGTACTGTAGCAATTCGAAAATACTGTAGCAAATTAGTGTTTTACTGGTTCATCTTAAACGTTTTAGTTAACTTATCTAAATATCAATCGAATCAATAATCGAATGTTACTATCGTTTACTAAATAACTTGAAATCATATATATATATATATATATATATATATATATATATATATATATATATATATATATATATATATATATATATACACATTAAGTTATATATATATTGTTCGTGAATCTTCGAGAACAGTCAAAGAATAATTGATTACATGAATATAGTTTCAAAACTTGAGACTCAACATTACAGACTTTGCTTATCGTGTCGAAAACATTAAATCATTTAAAGATAAAGTTTAAATTTGGTCAGAAATTTCCGGGTCGTCACAGTACCTATCCGTTAAAGAAATTTCGTCCCGAAATTTGAGTGAGGTTGTTATGGCTAACAATAAAAATGTTTTCATGACGAATATGAGTTAATAATTAGAGTTTTATCACCGTGATAGTGCTCCAAATGAACATATATTTAGTAGCAATATCCTCCCAATATGTAAATTATTTAGTTGTAATTTTCCTATTGTAAGTTGTAATCGTTTATATTAAATAAGTGCGAAGACAAAAGGCGAAAACAAAGATTTGAAGACACAAACGTCCAAAAAGCTCAAATGTACAAGATACAATTCAAAAGGTTCAATTTATTGATGAGAAACGTCTCAAAATGACAAGAGTACAAGTTACAAAACGCAAAGTACACGATATAAAATAGTACGCAAGGACGTTCGAAAATCCGGAACTGAGACATGAGTCAACTATCAACGCCCGACGCAACGAACTAAAAATTACAAGTCTACTATGCACAAGAATATAATAAAATATATAAATAATTATATTAATTATTTATATTTTATATTTATATATAAATTATGTCGACAAGCAAGGTTCCAAAATAATGTGAGCTGGATTTTCAAACTCCACGACTCGCGGAGTTTGCAGGCTTAAAACTCCACGACTCGCGGAGTTGTCAGAAATCAAAACGCCTATAAAAGGCCATGCATTCTGCCGAGTAAAAACATAATAAATAATAATAATAATACTCTGTAATAAATAAATAAATAAATATATATATAATATATATAGTATAGGGTAGTTTTATATTAGATTAGTTCGGGTTATGTAAAGGTTATTTTACGGGTTTTTGAAGTCGAAATTATGTCCGTGTAACACTACGTGATAAATACTCAATGTAAGTTATGTTCTCCTTTTTAAATTAATGTATCGTACTTAAGTTATTATTATGCTTATTTAATACCGAAGTAATCATGATGTTGGGCTAAAAATAATAAAATTGGATAATTGAGCTTTGTACCATAATTGGGGTTTGGATAAAAGAATGACACTTGTGGAAATTAGACTATGGGCTATTAATGGGTTTTATATTAACTAAACAATACCTTGTTAATTTAATATACAAACTAAACAATATCTCATATCATCGAATTTTGATGAATTCGAGAGCTCCGAAATCACCAATTATCTCGATGATACTTTTAATTCAGCTTTACCAATTTCACAACATATCGACACATTAGCCTCTACCGACGAAATCATCGATCCATCAATGGATAAAGAAGAAGTAAGGGTGACAAATTGGTACTCTTGGGAAAACGATAACGTTGAAAATATTACCCCCGAGACCAAAGTGGAGGAACCGATAAGGACCGTTAATGAAGAAGAATTTGCTTCGATCCAGCCACAACCTTCCAACCCAATATTCTCAATAGACGAGTCATCTACCGAAGATGAACTACGAGCTTTAATAGATAATGACACCTCGGATTTCACCCAAATGGGTAATAGAGGTGAAACCTTTGATCCTGAGAATGAACGGAAGGAAATGTTAGGAATTGTCCGCCCTATAATATGTATGTCGGTGTATATCGATCCATTTGACCAAGAACCAGAAAAGAGATATATCCATTTACTAAAAGCTACACTTAAAAAAGAATTAAGTAGTGACAATCGGGCGAGTCTAAACTTTAAACCCATTGATATATTATACACCACCCGAGATGTAAATAACTGGCTCACTACTCTAATTCGTGGAACTTATTCTACCGACTTCACATGTCATCTGCTAAGTGTGGGGAAGTCTAACCCCACTTAACGTTAAATTAGGGGTTCAGGTTAGTGCATAACTCGTTAATAAAAATGCATGATGAGTTAGGGTAAAAGACGTATTTTCAAAACTTAGATAACTGTTCAGAAAAGCAACCGTTTTTGAAGAAAAACATGTGTGATAAAACAAGAAGGAATGAACGATGAGGCGAACCATCTATCATTCGACGAGCTTTGTAATTACAAACTGGGTATTTTCAATCACTTTTCTACACTAATCACCCTCATGAATTTATAATTAGAGTCTGATTTCATGCAAATGAGGGCATTGCATGATCTTAAGTGTGAGGAAGGATTATAAATTCTCTCGGATTTACACTTGGTTTTATTTGCCAAATTTTGTGAAAATTTGAAAAATTTTAAACTAAATGAATTCAAAATCATGTTTATACATATTTATGAACGATGAAAATTAGGTGTTAATACCGAAATTATCGTTACCTCGGAAAGGACATAAATGGAGAAACACCCTAAAACGCTTGAATTCATTTAAGATGGAATAAAGGAGAATAAAAAGGCAAAGAAAGAAACTAAGTGTGGGTAGAATGTACCTAGTTATTCAATTAAAAACTATCTAGCACATGTTTCTGTAAAGTTTATTGCAGGTGCTTTTGTTTTGGACTAAATTAACTATTTTACCCGATGAAAGAAAAGAAAAGATGGATCTACACGATGAATCAATTCCATCATTAAAAGGAAGTAAAGTCTTCCAAAAAAGTCACGCGCTTCTTGATTTAGGTCAAGAAGTTGTCGTCCAGACCAGCTGTAGGTTGACGAAAAATCTAGAAAAGTCATCAATAAAATCAGCAGGAAATCCACCGACCTCAGCATCAAACAGGGTCGCCAAGTGGTCAGATTTATCCTAACCATGAGAAGGATTTATCTCGTACAATGGGGGACACCGTGCAAATTAGCTTGATAAGACTAATGAATCAGATCCCCAGAAAGGATAATCTCCTTAAAGATTAAAAATCAGCTTTTAAGCCTGATATTACTCAATCCTTGAGATTGACCTTAAAGATTGAGAATTACAAACTCATGGAATTCAATGATATCTAAACTCGAGCTTGAACAAGAAAATATTTTGATCAAAATTACAAACCGATTTGTTTTCTGAAAACCTATTTTCAATGCGTTCATTACCATTGAACGTAAAATCCTAGGAATTCACCTGGAATTCATTAGGTCACCTGAACCAAATTGGGTGTCAACCGTAAGAACAGTGGTTGCATAGCATGGTCAAAGACAAGACCTTGTGCCAGACCGAAAAATCATAGGGTGAGCTTTACTATTGCTCCTACAAAGGATAGTAATTGCGTCCGACACGTTATAGACCATAATCAAAAGCAAGTCACGGGACATTGCCTTAACAGTTGCTTGTTCATCGCTTTCCTTTACAACCGGACGGTAGTTTACCGAAAGGTAATATACGGGACAAGTAAACTGGACGTGTTGCTTTCCTAATACAAGGTTAGCAAGTGGGTGACACAAAACCATAAGTGTTGCGCTAAAATTTTCAAATCTGAAACCCACCAAACCCACAAAAAGAATTTGCAAACACCGGTGAAGGGTTATTCCGGAAAACTTATCAAGGGTAAAAGCTAGATTTAATTTTCAAAAGATCAAATGTTTTCATAAAGATCCAATTTCCTTAAAGGATCTAAATTTTTATAGTCATGTGGGACTTTAAACCACATTGTTACTACCATTGTTTATACCGCCGTATCAAAATCACTGATGTATAAAGTGTGAAGAATAAAGAAGTGATTCGTGTGATTTAATTTCAAGTTCTGTATTGCTTGAGGACAAGCAACGTTCAAGTGTGGGAATATTTGATAGTGCTCCAAATGAACATATATTTAGTAGCAATATCCTCCCAATATGTAAATTATTTAGTTATAATTTTCCTATCGTAAGTTGTAATCGTTTATATTAAATAAGTGCGAAGACAAAAGGCGAAAACGAAGATTTGAAGACACAAACATCCAAAAAGCTCAAATGTACAAGATATAATTCAAAAGGTTCAATTTATTGATGAGAAACGTCTCAAAATGACAAGAGTACAAGTTACAAAACGCAAAGTACACGATATAAAATAGTACGCAAGGACGTTCGAAAATCCGGAACCGGGACATGAGTCAACTATCAACGCCCGACGCAACGGACTAAAAATTACAAGTCTACTATGCACAAGAATATAATATAATATATAAATAATTATATTAATTATTTATATTTTATATTTATATATAAATTATGTCGACAAGCAAGGTTCCAAAATTATGTGAGCTGGATTTTCAAACTCCACGACTCACGGATTTTGCAGGCTTAAAACTCCACGACTCGCGGAGCTGTCAGAAAACAAAATGCCTATAAAAGGCCATGCATTCTGCCGAGTAAAAATATAATAAATAATAATAATACTCTGTAATAAATAAATAAATATATATATATATATATATATATATATATATATATATATATATATATATATATATATATATAATATATATAGTATAGGGTAGTTTTATATTAGATTAGTTCGGGTTATGTAAAGGTTATTTTACAGGTTTTTGAAGTCGAAATTATGTCCGTGTAACACTACGCGATAAATACTCAATGTAAGTTATGTTCTCCTTTTTAAATTAATGTCTCATACTTAAGTTATTATTATGCTTATTTAATACCGAAGTAATCATGATGTTGGGTTAAAAATATTAAAATTGGGTAATTGGGCTTTGTACCATAATTGGGGTTTGGATAAAAGAACGACACTTGTGGAAATTAGACTATGGGCTATTAATGGGTTTTATATTAACTAAACAATACCTTGTTAATTTAATATACAAACTTATAATTTGACGTATTTATATATAACCACATACGTTTGACTGGGTACGGTGGGCGGGATATCTATAAATACCAATAATTATTCATTTTACCGGACACGGAACTGGATTCATAGTTAATAGACTTGTTGAAACAGGGGTGAATTACATTCAAGGGTAATTGGTGTAATTATTAACAAAGTAGTAAAACCTTGGTTTACACGCAGTCGATAACCTGGTGTATTCATTAAACAAAGTATTAAAACCTTGTTACAATTCGAATCCCCAATTAGTTGGAATATTTGACTTCGGGAATAAGAATAATTTGACGAAGGCTTTCGCTCTTTATATTTATGACTGATGGACTATTATGGACAAATCCGTATGGACATATTAAATAATCCAGGACAAAGAACAATTAACCCATGGGAATAAACTAAAATCAACACGTCAACCATCATGGTTACGAAAGTTTAAATAAGCATAATATATTTTATTTCATATTTTCTCGTACTTTTATTTATTGTCATTTTAATTATTGTTATTTATTTTATATTGTTATTTAAATGTCGTCATTTACTATACGCTTCGCTTAAAATATAAATCGACAAACCGGTCATTAAACGGTAAACCCCCTTTTATATATTATTATATATAATTATATATATTTTGTACAAATATAGTTGTTTAAAAATATAGTGTGCAATAAGCCCGCTCCCTGTGGAACGAACCGGACTTCCTAAAAACTATACTACTCTACGATTTGTACACTGCCTATAGTGTTGTAGCAAGGTTTAGGTATATCCCATTTGTAAATAAATAATTAAAACTTGTGTAATAATTTGTAACGCTTTTCGTATCAAAAATATATAGTACTATCACGTACTCCCACGCTACCACATCAAGTTTTTGGCACCGCTGCCGGGGACTCGGCGAAACGCTATATTTTTAATTTATTTTTGTATAAATATATTTATATATATTTTTAGAAAAACAATATAAAATTAAAAAATTAAAAAAAACACGTTTTTCAAACTCCACGACTCGCGGAGTTTGCAGGCTTAAAACTCCACGACTCGCGGAGCCACCCTGACAGGCGCACCCAGGAACCCTACTTCGCATTTATTACGGAATATTATTAATTATTATTATTTTAAAACCCTAAATTAGTTTAATTAATTTATTATTTAGTTTTAGTTTTAATTAATTAGTTTTAATTAATTATAATTAGTTTTATCATATATAAAAATTAATACTTTTATAAAATAAATATAAAAATAATATTTTTATAAAAATAAGTAATTTTATCACTTTTTATTTTTATATTTTGTATCCTTTTATTTAGTGTAATCGTAATATTTTTATTTTTATCGTTCGTAGTTAATTTTAAATTTAGTTTTGTCGTAGCTTATTTTTATTTTCTAGATTTTTAGGCTTTGCAGTAAAATCCCTTAAAGTGCTTTTTCTTTAGACTAAGATTTAGGTGCTTTAGAATTTTGCGACGCAGTTTTTAGATTTTAGTGCCTAATTAAGTTATTGCCGTTTTGGATATAGAATTCCTTTAAGCTTTAATACCTTTAAGCGTAACTTTTTAGATTTAATTTTTAGACTGTTAAGTTACTACGCGCTATTTTCTTATTTTTATTTTTTGACGTTTTTCGACGCGTATTCTTTTTCTTTCTTATTTCTCGACGATCTAGTTTTTAGGACTTAGAATTTTCTCTATTTCTTCTCTATAATTTCTTTAAAATTTCAACGAAAAATTATTTTAAGCGGTTAAATTGATAGACATCCAAATTTTCTGCTTCGTAGTAATAGTTGGATTTGTTAGTGGTTGAGTTGTGAGCTTCCGATTTAAAGGGTTCTGGCTCCCTGCTGCATCTATTGGCTATTCGAAACGCGGGCAAAAGCAAAAAAGTCTATTAATTTGATAACTTATATAATTTTTTTTATTTTATAACTAATAGGATAATTAGTAAATGCACCACGTTGTAGCTAAAATTTGATAAAAAGTGTATTATGGAAAATTTTGAGAATATGTTGGAAACTCTTTCTGACATGCGAAATCAATTAAATCAATACTCTCAAACGAGTGTTGATGACAATTCGTTCGGTCAATCTTGGATCACGAATGACGAAACAATAACTGGTTGTGAAATCTGTGGAGATTATCATTCAACATGGGAATGTTATTATTATGTTCCTATGGAAAATTACGCACCCACGGAACCTGAATGGAATGATTATGAAGAATACAATTCAAATTGGGATTATTCCCAAGAATATTTCTAAACTCAACAACCAGTAGACGAGGAAAATTACGTGTCTGAAAATTTATTAGACAATATGAAAATCAAACTCGAAGAACTCAATGCTCAAAATGAACAAATGAGAGAGTTTGTAAACCGACAAGCTGAAACTCTATCAGACTACACACCTGTTGATCTGAGGAGTATTGTGCAAGAAAATCTCATATCATTGAATTTTGATGAATTCGAGAGCTCCGAAATCACCAATTATCTCGATGATACTTTTTATTCAGCTTTACCAATTTCACAACATATCGACACATTAGCCTCTACCGACGAAATCATCGATCCATCAATGGATAAAGAAGAAGTAAGGGTGACAAATTGGTACTCTTGGGAAAACGATAACGTTGAAAATTTTACCCCCGAGACCAAAGTGGAGGAACCGATAAGGACCGTTAATGAAGAAGAATTTGCTTCGATCCAGCCACAACTTTCCAACCCAATATTCTCAATAGACGAGTCATCTACCGAAGATGAACTACGAGCTTTAATAGATAATGACACCTCGGATTTCACCCAAATAGGTAATAGAGGTGAAACCTTTGATCCCGAGAATGAACGGAAGGAAATGTTAGGAATTGTCCGCCCTATAATATGTATGTCGGTGTATATCGATCCATTTGACCAAGAACCAGAAAAGAGATATATCCATTTACTAAAAGCTACACTTAAAAAAGAATTAAGTAGTGACAATCGGGCGAGTCTAAACTTTAAACCCATTGATATATTATACACCACCCGAGATGTAAATAACTGGCTCACTACTCTAATTCGTGGAACTTATTCTACCGACTTCACATGTCGTCAGCTAAGTGTGGGGAAGTCTAACCCCACTTAACGTTAAAATAGGGGTTCGGGTTAGTGCATAACTCGTTAATAAAAATGCATGATGAGTTAGGGTAAAAGACGTATTTTCAAAACTTAGATAACAGTTCAGAAAAGTAACCGTTTTTGAAGAAAAACATGTGTGATAAAACAAGAAGGAATGAACGATGAGGCGAACCATCTATCATTCGACGAGCTTTGTAATTACAAACTGGGTATTTTCAATCACTTTTCTACACTAATCACCCTCATGAATTTATAATTAGAGTCTGATTTCATGCAAATGAGGGCATTGCATGATCTTAAGTGTGGGGAAGGATTATAAATTCTCTCGAGTTTACACTTGGTTTTATTTGCCAAATTTTGTGAAAATTTGAAAAATTTTAAACTAAATGAATTCAAAATCATGTTTATACATATTTATGAACGATGAAAATTAGGTGTTAATACCGAAATTATCGTTACCTCGGAAAGAACATAAATGGAGAAACACCCTAAAACGCTTGAATTCATTTAAAATGGAATAAAGGAGAATAAAAAGGCAAAGAAAGAAACTAAGTGTGGGGAGAATGTACCTAGTTATTCAATTAAAAACTATCTAGCACATGTTTCTATAAAGTTTATTGCAGGTGCTTTTGTTTTGGACTAAATTAACTATTTTACCCGATGAAAGAAAAGAAAAGATGGATCTACACGATGAATCAATTCCATCATTAAAAGGAAGTAAAGTCTTCCGAAAAAGACACGCGCTTCTTGATTTAGGTCAAGAAGTTGTCGTCCAGACCAGCTGTAGGTTGACGAAATATCTAGAAAAGTCATCACTAAAATCAGCAGGAAATCCACGGACCTCAGCATCAAACGGGATCGCCAAGTGGTCAGATTTATCCTAACTATGAGAAGGATTTATCTCGTACAATGGGGGGACACCGTGCAAATTAGCTTGATAAGACTAATGAATCAGATCCCCAGAAAGGATAATCTCCTTAAAGATTAAAAATCAGCTTTTAAGCCTGATATTACTCAATCCTTGAGATTGACCTTAAAGATTGAGAATTACAAACTCATGGAATTCAATGATATCTAAACTCGAGCTTGAACGAGAAAATATTTTGATCAAAATTACAAACCGATTTGTTTTCTGAAAACCTATTTTCAATGCGTTCATTACCATTGAACGTAAAATCCTAGGAATTCACCTGGAATTCATTAGGTCACCTGAACCAAATCGGGTATCAACCGTAAGAACAGTGGTTGCATAACATGGTCAAAGACAGGACCTTGTGCCAGACCGAAAAATCATAGGGTGAGCTTTACTATTGCTCCTACAAAGGATAGTAATTGCGTCCGACACGTTATAGACCATAATCAAAAGCAAGTCACGGGACATTGCCTTAACAGTTGCTTGTTCATCGCTTTCCTTTACAACCGGACGGTAGTTTACCGAAAGGTAATATACGAGACAAGTAAACTGGACGTGTTGCTTTCCTAATACAAGGTTAGCAAGTGGGTGACACAAAACCATAAGTGTTGAGCTAAAATTTTCAAATCTGAAACCCACCAAACCCACAAAAAGAATTTGCAAACACCGGTGAAGGGTTATTCCGGAAAACTTATCAAGGGTAAAAGCTAGATTTAATTTTCAAAAGATCAAATGTTTTCATAAAGATCCAATTTCCTTAAAGAATCTAAATTTTTATAGTCATGTGGGACTGTAAACCACATTGTTACTACCATTGTTTATACCGCCGTATCAAAATCACTGATGTATAAAGTGTGAAGAATAAAGAAGTGATTCGTGTGATTTAATTTCAAGTTCTGTATTGCTTGAGGACAAGCAACGTTCAAGTGTGGGGATATTTGATAGTGCTCCAAATGAACATATATTTAGTAGCAATATCCTCCCAATATGTAAATTATTTAGTTGTAATTTTCCTATTGTAAGTTGTAATCGTTTATATTAAATAAGTGCCAAGACAAAAGGCGAAAACGAAGATTTGAAGACACAAACGTCCAAAAAGCTCAAATGTACAATATACAATTCAAAAGGTTCAATTTATTGATGAGAAACGTCTCAAAATGACAAGAGTACAAGTTACAAAACGCAAAGTACACTATATAAAATAGTACGCAAGGACGTTCGAAAATCCGGAACCGGGACATGAGTCAACTATCAACGCCCGACGCAACGGACTAAAAATTACAAGTCTACTATGCACAAGAATATAATATAATATATAAATAATTATATTAATTATTTATATTTTATATTTATATATAAATTATGTCGACAAGCAAGGTTCCAAAATTATGTGAGCTGGATTTTCAAACTCCACGACTCGCGGAGTTTGCAGGCTTAAAACTCCACGACTCGCGGAGCTGTCAGAAATCAAAACGCCTATAAAAGGCCATGCATTCTGCCGAGTAAAAATATAATAAATAATAATAATAATACTCTGTAATAAATAAATAAATATATATATATATATAATATATATAGTATAGGGTAGTTTTATATTAGATTAGTTCGGGTTATGTAATGGTTATTTTACGGGTTTTTGAAGTCGAAATTCTGTCCGTGTAACACTACGCGATAAATACTCAATGTAAGTTATGTTCTCCTTTTTAAATTAATGTCTCGTACTTAAGTTATTATTATGCTTATTTAATACTGAAGTAATCATGATGTTGGGCTAAAAATATTAAAATTAGGTAATTGGGCTTTGTACCATAATTGGGGTTTGGATAAAAGAACGACACTTGTGGAAATTAGACTATGGGCTATTAATGGCTTTTATATTAACTAAACAATACCTTGTTAATTTAATATACAAACTTATAATTTGACGTATTTATATATAACCACATACGCTTAACTGGGTATGGTGGGCGCGATATCTATAAATACCAATAATTATTCATTTTACCGGACACGGAACTTGATTAATAGTTAATAGACTTGTTGAAACAGGGGTGAATTACATTCAAGTGTAGTTGGTGTAATTGTTAACAAAGTAGTAAAACCTTGGTTTACACACAGTCGATAACCTGGTGTATTCATTAAACAAAGTATTAAAACCTTGTTACAATTCGAATCCCCAATTAGTTGGAATATTTGACTTCGGAAATAAGAATAATTTGATGAAGGCTTTCGCTCTTTATATTTATGACTGATGGACTATTATGGACAAATCCGTATGGACATATTAAATAATCCAGGACAAAGAACAATTAATCCATAGGAATAAACTAAAATCAACACGTCAACCATCATGGTTATAGAAGTTTAAATAAGCATAATATATTTTATTTCATATTTCCTCGTACTTTTATTTATTGTCATTTTAATTATTGTTATTTATTTTATATTGTTATTTAAATATAGTCATTTACTATACGCTCCGCTTAAAATATAAATTGACAAACCGGTCATTAAACGGTAAACCCCCTTTTATATATTATTATATATAATTATATATATTTTATACAAATATAGTTGTTTAAAAATATAGTGTGCAATAAGCCCGCTCCCTGTGGAACAAACCGGACTTTCTAAAAACTATACTACTCTACGATTAGGTACACTGCCTATAGTGTTGTAGCAAGGTTTAGGTATATCCCATTTGTAAATAAATAATTAAAACTTGTGTAATAATTTGTAACGTATTTCGTAGTAAAATATAGTACTATCACGTACCCCCACGCTACCACATCACACCGTTGAATAATATGGATAAAACAATCCAATTACTCGAAGCGTATGAGAGAAATTATCACAAAAGAGTGAAATGAGGGAATAGAGATTCGTCTTGATTTTTGACGTAGTAACGATTGATTTCCGTAATTTAAGGAATAGAAAATCTTCATATTCTAAATAAGATTTGATTCTTCAGGAATTAAGGAGATTGATGATGTAGCGTGAGGGTACGAAATAGTATTATTTTTACTAGGAAATACTACAAAATATGACACAAGTTTTATTAATTTACGGATGGGATATACCTAAACCTTGCTACAACACTATAGGCAGTGTACCTAATCGTAGAGTAGTGTAGTTTTTAGTAAGTCCGGTTCGTTCCACAGGGAGCTAGTGATTACGTACTATATTTTTATAAAACTATATTTATATAAATATATATATATATATATATAAGTAGTAATATTATTATAAAAGGGGGGTTTTACCGTTTAATGACCGGTTTGTCGATTCTATATTTTAAGCGCAAAGATAAATGACGATAATTAAAGTGCGTAAAATAATGACAATAAATAAAATGACAGTAAATAAAATTGCGAGTAATAAAATGACAGTAAATAAAGATACGATGAGAAATATAATAAAAGAATTATGCTTATTTAAACTTCCGTAATCATGATGTTTGACGTGTTGATTTTAATTTATTACCATGGGTTAATTGTCCTTTGTCCTGGTTTATTTGATACGTCTATCTGGTTTTTGTCCATAATAGTCCATCGGTCATAAATATAAAGTGCGAGTATCCTCGTCAAATTACCCTTATACCCGAAGTCAAATATTCCAACTGATTAAGGATTTAAACTGTGACGCAGTTATCACTTCTATCAACAATTACACCAGTTATCACTGTATGTAATCTACCCCTGTTTTAATTAGTTTATGAATATTAATTCATCCACTTGATCAGAATGAATAATCAATTACCCAACCCAATTGATTAATTAAATGATTATAACAGATTCCATATGAACGTCAATAAATAGGACAACCATAATCATTATTAATTATTAGGTTAATTAATTTGAAGATAGGTTCGACAGACTCCAATGAGTTGTCACTCAATTAGACAATACCCCCCATCTATTAATAGTCAATAGTCCAATTTCCACAAGTGTCGGTCTTTTGCCCAAACCTTAATTATGGTACAAAGTTCAATAACCCCGTCTTAATATTTTAGCCTAACATCACGATTACTTCGGCTCAAATAAGCATAATAATAACTTAGTTACGAGACATTAAATTAAAAAGGAAAGACATAACTTACAGTGGGTATTAATATCGTAGTATTACACGGGCAGAGTCTTGACTTAAAACCCGTAAATCATTTGTTACAATACTAAACTAAATCATAATTATTAAAATTATAATTAAAATTATAATTATTTATTTATGTTATATGTTTACAGAGAAGGAAAAGAAAAAGATGTGTTTGAGTTCGTGCATAAACTGCCTTTTTATAGGCATTTGGCCAGATTTTTACTGCCATGCGACTCGCATGGGTTTATGCCTATTTGCCATGCGACTCGCATGGCCACGCTGGACAGCTCACATATCTTTTGTCTTCTTGTTTGTCGACATATTTATTAAATATATATAAAATATAAATAATTTTAATAATTATTTATATATTATATTATATTTATGTGCATAGTAGACTAGATATTTTTGGTCCATTGCGTCGGGCGTTTCTTCTTGGCTCGGGTCCCGGTTGCGGATTTTCGGACGTCCTTTCGTACTATTTTATATCGTGTACTTTGCGTTCCGCAACTTGTACTCTTGTCATTTTTAGACGTTCTTCATCAATAATTTGAACCTTTTTATTTGTATCTTGTATATTTGAGCTTTTTGGACCTTTGTGTCTTTAATTCGTCGTTTTTGCCTTTTGTCTTCGCAATTATTAAATATAAACGAATATCACTTGAAAATGGAACAATTGCAACTAAAATCTTGTCTTTCTTGGGGGATTTTGCTATGAAATATATGTTCCTTTTTAGCCTTATCAATATCCCCACACTTGAGCGTTGCTTGTCCTCAAGCAATACAGTCTTGAAATAATATAATACATCACACGAATCACTTCTTTATTCTTCACACTTTGTACATCAGTGATTTTGATAGAGCGGTATAAACAATGATATTAACAATAGAACCATGGTTAAAGGTGGGTGTGTCATCCACAGTTGCCTTGGGTTTAGGTCAACGACACTTGCAATCAAATAGCCGATTTACTTTCGGTTTCCAAAGCAAAGTGCACATTTAAAAGGCGGTTTACAGTCCCACATGACTATAAAAATGTAGATCCTTTAGGAAATTGGATCTTTATGAAAACATTTGATCTTTTAAAAATTCAAGCTAGATTTTACCCTAGACAAGTTTTCTGATTTGACCCACCATCGGTGTTGCAAAATATATTTGTGGATCAATATTTTGGCTAAAAACATTTAGGTTCGTGTAATCCACTGCTATCCCGGTATCGGAAAGCACACATCCAGTTTACTTGTTCCGTATATTACCTTTCGGTAAACTACCGTCCGGTTGTAAAGGAAAGCGATGAACAAGAAACTGTTAAGGCAATGTCTAATGACATGCATTTGTTCATGGTCTAATTACGTGTCGGATGCTAGTACTATCCTTGGTAGGAGCAATAGTAAAGATCATCCTATGATTTTTCGGTCTGGCACAAGGTCCTGTCTCCGACCATGCTATGCAACCACCGTTCTTACGGTTGACACCCGATTTGGTTCAGGAGATCTAATGAATTCTGTTGAATTCCCAGGATTTTACGTTCAATGGTAATGAACGCATTGAAAATGGTTTTTCAGAAAACAAATCGGTTTTAATTTTGATCAAAATATTTTCTCGTTCAAGCTCGAGTTTAGATATCATCGAATTCCATGAGTTTGAATTCTCAATCTTTAAGGTCAATCTCAAGGATTGAGTAATATCAGGCTTAAAAGCTGATTTTTAATCTTTAAGGAGATTATCCTTTCTGGGGATCTGATTCATTAGTCTTATCAAGCTAATTTGCATGGCGCCCCCCCATTGTACGAGATAAATCCTTCTCATGGTTAGGATAAATCTGACCACTTGGCGACCCTGTTTGATGCTGAGGTCCGTGGATTTCCTGCTAATTTTAGTGATGACTTTTCTAGATTTTTCGTCAACCTACAGCTGGTCTGGACGACAACTTCATGACCTAAATCAAGAAGCGCGTGTCTTTTTCGGAAGACTTTACTTCCTTTTAATGATGGAATTGATTCATCGTGTAGATCCATCTTTCTTTCAAATGTATTACAGTAAACCGGGTAAAACTGATTAGTATCGTCCAAAGCAAAAGTACCTGCAATAATCTTGTACAAAAATATGTGATATATATTTTAAATTGAATAACTTGGTACATTCTTCCCACACTTAGTTTCTTTCTTTGCCTTTTTATTTTCTTCTATTTCATTTTAAATGAATTCAAGCGTTTTAGGGTGTTTCTCAATTTATGTCCTTTCCGAGGTAACGATAATTTCGGTATTATCACCTAGTTTTCACCGTTCATAAATATGTATAAACATGATTTTGACTTCATTTAATTAAAAAATTTTCAAATTTTCACAAAATTTGGCAAATAAACCAAGTATAAATCTGAGAGAATTTATAACCCTTCCCCACACTTAAGATCATGCAATGCCCTCATTTGCATGAAATCAGACTATAATTTAAATTCATGAGGGTGATTAGCGTAGAAAAGTGATTAAAAATACCGAGTTTGTAATTACAAAGCTCGTCGAATGATAGATGGCGCCTCATCGTTCATTCCTTCATTTGTTATATCATATTTGTTGTTTTGCGTCTTGTCGTCAAAATTAGTACCTTTTGCTGAACTTTAATGACAGTCTTTGAAAGTGCATTGTTTTACCCTGTTTTGTACATAAGATAAAATACAAACATATATATATATATATATATATATATATATATATATATTTTTGAAGTTTGGTTTATAACCCCACTTTTCAAAAATTTATAAAGTATAATATTTTTGGCATACTTTAAATCAATAAAATTAAAAATAATGATAACAAAATTTGTCGCCCCGCCCTCGGGTAAAGTAATTTCGGCTTAATGACCTAGTCTTCAACTCACGACGAATTTTAGAAATCATTTTTTCAACTTAATGAATTAAAGTAAATTTTGTTTTTAAAAACTTAAATTAAAATGCATATTAATTTCATAAAAAAAAAACCTACAAAACAAAAATTCAGAATGGAGGGAGAAAACTAGTTCTTTAGTGTCTGCTAGCGGAAAAGACCAATCGGGTTCCATTCTCGGAACTACACGAGAACAGAACAACTAACTCTAGATAGCATTTTCTTTTTAGAACATTTGAATCTCCCCACACTTAGGTAGCCGTGGTGTCAAAATTGTGATTAACTTCATCGTTAATTTCTCTTGGTCCATAATCAACTTGCATATCCGTGACTTTTTCTTTAAGCCATTGGTCGGATTCCTGTGTAATATCCACAATTTCAACTAGTTTCTCCTTTTCTTTAGGTGATAGATTGGATACTAACCGGTTACATAACTTAAAGTTCCCCTTGGTTCTAGCATCGCGAATCCGTTTAATAAGTTTCTTCATTGAACTATTAATAACGAGATCATTTAATTTCGTATCAACAACGGAGTTCTTTGTTATCATGTCATCATTAGGTGTTACTTCATTTTCCCCACACTTAGGCGTTTCATTATTATTAAGCACTACCGTTGGAGTTGGTAAAACAACATGGTTGTTACCAATCGTTTTTGCTGGTTCAATGGTTTTGGTTGGTGGAGATTTAGACTTTCGAATCATAAAGGTGATCGATTTGTTACCACTACTAAGTGTCATTCTTCCATTTCCTACATCAAATAACGCCCCGGTGGACGCAAAGAATGGTCGACCTAAAATTAGAGGAATGTTTGGGTCCTCTTCTATGTCAATGACAATGAATTCGACTAGAAAGGTTAAATTACCTACTTGAATGGGTAGGTTGTCAGCAATTCCAACTGGGTGCTTAATGGTTTGATCAAAGAGTCGAACACTCATATCCGTTGGACTTAACTTACCTACACCTAATCTCTTATATAAGGAAAGAGGCATAACACTCACACTTGAACCTAAATCTGCTAGTGCATCATACATGACACAATCACTAAGTAGACAAGGAACAATAAATTCACCCGGATCACCTACCCTAGGTGGAGGTTTTGGTGGAACTGTATTCACCGGGTTTATATTTACGGCTTTTGTTTCTTGCACTTTCTTATTCTTTTTCTTCTTCTTCTTTCCAGAGGTATCACAATCTTTATTACCTATCACTTGCTCATACTCAACTCCTTTTCTTGAAAACGGGATGGGTGGTTTGTATGGTGCCACCATTGGCTTTACATACTCGGGTGGTGGTGGTGTAACTTCTTCATTGTTACTCTCATCTAAAACCTTCCCATCTTCTGGTGCTGGTTTTTCAGAATTCGTTGAAACCATATTAACATTCTCATTCCGAGGATTTACTTCAGTATTACTCGGTAGCTTTCCTTGTTCCCTCTCACTCATCATGCTAGCAAGAGTACCTACGTGTTTTTCTAGATTCAAAATGGAAGCTTGTTGAGTTCTTAATGACTGATCAAATCTCTCGTTCGTTTGGGTTTGAGATGTAATGAATTGTGTTTGAGATTCAATTAGCTTTGCCATCATTTCTTCTAGATTTGGCTTTTTCTCTTCGGGTTGTTGTGGTGGTTTATACAAGCTAGGTCTTTGTTGATTGAAAGTGTTATTTTGAGTCGGTTGGTTATTCGGACCTTGTTGGTTATACCAGTTATTTTCGGGTCCTTTTGGATTGTAAAGAATGTTTTGATTTCGATTTAAGTTTAGCCTTGGCGGTTGATAATTATTTCCCGGCCTTTGGTTCATATAGCAAACATTCTCTCGTTGTTCCATCGTTGGTTCAATGTGACAATCTTTCAATAAGTGTGGTCCACCGCATTGCTCACAACTGATTCGTATTGCGTGAATATCTTTATTCATCTTTTCCATTTGTCTTTCGAAAGCATCTATTTTTGCGGAAACGGAATCAAAGTCATGGCTAGAATCGGCTCTAGCCACTTTAGATGAACGAAAAATATCTTTTTCTTGGTGCCACTCATGCGAGTGGGAGGCTGTATTATCAATAATTTTGTAAGCTTCAGTTGCGGTTTTCTTCATGATGGAACCACCAGCTGTTATGTCGATGTCTTTTCGTGTAGCAACGTTGACACCTTGGTAGAATATTTGTACTATTTGGTAAGTGTCTAAACCGTGTTGAGGACATCCTCTCAACATCCTTCCGAATCTTGTCCACGCCTCATATAATGTTTCATTTGGCTTTTGCGCGAACGTTACAATTTCTCCTTGAAGTCTCACGGCTTTAGATGCCGGAAAGAATTGTTTAAGAAATTTTTCAACTAAAACATCCCATGTGTCAATCGCCCCTTCAGGTAACGATTCTAACCAATCTTTGGCTTCTCCCTTTAAAGTCCAGGGAAACAACATGAGATAGATCTGCTCATCTTCCACTTCTCGGATTTTGAATAGTGTACAAATTCTTTTAAACGTACGAAGGTGTTCGTTAGGATCTTCATTCGGTGCACCACTGAATTGGCATTGGTTAGTTACCATGTGTAGAATTTGTCCTTTGATTTCATAATCTGGCGCATTAACTTCTGGCTTAATAATGGCGTGACCTTGGCCCGTGCGTGTGGCTCTCATTCGATCTTCCATACTTAGAGGTTCCGTTACTTCCATAATTGAATTTGTTGAATACGAATCACTAGAGGACTCTGATTTAACGGTTTGTGGTTCAGGAGGAATAATTAGTGGTTCAGGATCTTGGAATTGTCCTTGAATATGCTCCGGGTTCTTAATTGTGAAGTCGGGTTCAAAAGATGGATTATCGGAAATTTGAGTTGGAGTTCTTGTTCGACTAGATGACGATTCTAAAGAAAAATCAACGGCGACAATATTTGCTAGATGTCTTGATCGAGTTACAGGTGGTGAACGTATGAAAGGTGGTGAACGTTTTGCTCGGTGCATTCACTGAATATCCTATTAGTTTTTAAAAAGGAAAGAAAAATTATAATAAGTTATCCAATTAATAGACTTTTCTGATTTTGCCCACGTTTCGAATAGCCAAAAGATGCAGCAGAGGGGCAGGATTCGTTTGGTCTCAATATAATTGAGTACTGTTTGGCTCCAATAACCCGGTCCACGTACAAATCCAACTATTACTACGAACCAGAAAATTTTGATGTCTATCAATTTAACCACTTAAAATAAATTTTCGTAATTTTAAGAAATTTAGAGAAGAAGTAGAAAAAATTCTAAGTCCTAAAAACTAGAATGGCGAGAAATAAGAGAGAAAAAGATTGCGCGTCGAAAAGTGTCGAAAAATGAAAAAGACGAAGAGTGGTTTGTAAACACGCGGTTAATCCAACCTTATAACGATCACTATCTTAAAATTAAAGCTACAAATGGAGATCACTAATTGGAATTGTAATTGATACATAGGTAAAAGGCGTCGAAAAATACGAAATAAGAAAATAGCACGAAAAATGGCGTCGCAAAATTTTAAGGCACCTAAATCTTAGTCTAAAGAAAAAGCACTTAAGGGATTTTACGGCAAAACTAAAAATTCTAGAAGTAAAAATAACTATGGCAAAACTAAACTTAATACTAAAAGTTGCGAATACAGTCTAAAAATCTAAAGGTAATAAAACTAAAAAAAAAAATTTTTTTTTTATAGACAAAATCTTAAAAATATATTTTTTTATAAATTTTTTTTTTTATTTTTTTTTTACGTTTTTTTTTTTTTACGTTTTTTTTTTTACGTTTTTTTTTTACGTTTTTTTTTTTTAATATAAATTAAAAATATAGCGTTTTAGTGCTCCCCGGCAGCGGCGCCAAAAACTTGATGATGTAGCGTGAGGGTACGAAATAGTATTATTTTTACTAGGAAATACTACAAAATATGACACAAGTTTTATTAATTTACGGATGGGATATACCTAAACCTTGCTACAACACTATAGGCAGTGTACCTAATCGTAGAGTAGTGTAGTTTTTAGTAAGTCCGGTTCGTTCCACAGGGAGCTAGTGATTACGTACTATATTTTTATAAAACTATATTTATATAAATATATATATATATATAAGTAGTAATATTATTATAAAAGGGGGGTTTTACCGTTTAATGACCGGTTTGTCGATTCTATATTTTAAGCGCAAAGATAAATGACGATAATTAAAGTGCGTAAAATAATGACAATAAATAAAATGACAGTAAATAAAATTGCGAGTAATAAAATGACAGTAAATAAAGATACGATGAGAAATATAATAAAAGAATTATGCTTATTTAAACTTCCGTAATCATGATGTTTGACGTGTTGATTTTAATTTATTACCATGGGTTAATTGTCCTTTGTCCTGGTTTATTTGATACGTCTATCTGGTTTTTGTCCATAATAGTCCATCGGTCATAAATATAAAGTGCGAGTATCCTCGTCAAATTACCCTTATACCCGAAGTCAAATATTCCAACTGATTAAGGATTTAAACTGTGACGCAGTTATCACTTCTATCAACAATTACACCAGTTATCACTGTATGTAATCTACCCCTGTTTTAATTAGTTTATGAATATTAATTCATCCACTTGATCAGAATGAATAATCAATTACCCAACCCAATTGATTAATTAAATGATTATAACAGATTCCATATGAACGTCAGTAAATAGGACAACCATAATCATTATTAATTATTAGGTTAATTAATTTGAAGATAGGTTCGACACACTCCAATGAGTTGTCACTCAATTAGACAATACCCCCCATCTATTAATAGTCAATAGTCCAATTTCCACAAGTGTCGGTCTTTTGCCCAAACCTTAATTATGGTACAAAGTTCAATAACCCCGTCTTAATATTTTAGCCTAACATCACGATTACTTCGGCTCAAATAAGCATAATAATAACTTAGTTACGAGACATTAAATTAAAAAGGAAAGACATAACTTACAGTGGGTATTAATATCGTAGTATTACACGGGCAGAGTCTTGACTTAAAACCCGTAAATCATTTGTTACAATACTAAACTAAATCATAATTATTAAAATTATAATTAAAATTATAATTATTTATTTATGTTATATGTTTACAGAGAAGGAAAAGAAAAAGATGTGTTTGAGTTCGTGCATAAACTGCCTTTTTATAGGCATTTGGCCAGATTTTTACTGCCATGCGACTCGCATGGGTTTATGCCTATTTGCCATGCAACTCGCATGGCCACGCTGGACAGCTCACATATCTTTTGTCTTCTTGTTCGTCGACATATTTATTAAATATATATAAAATATAAATAATTTTAATAATTATTTATATATTATATTATATTTATGTGCATAGTAGACTAGATATTTTTGGTCCATTGCGTCGGGCGTTTCTTCTTGGCTCGGGTCCCGGTTCCGGATTTTCGGACGTCCTTTCGTACTATTTTATATCGTGTACTTTGCGTTCCGCAACTTGTACTCTTGTCATTTTTAGACGTTCTTCATCAATAATTTGAACCTTTTTATTTGTATCTTGTATATTTGAGCTTTTTGGACCTTTGTGTCTTTAATTCGTCGTTTTTGCCTTTTGTCTTCGCACTTATTTAATATAAACGAATATCACTTGAAAATGGAACAATTGCAACTAAAATCTTGTCTTTCTTGGGGGATTTTGCTATGAAATATATGTTCCTTTTTAGCCTTATCAGAGATTAAGATCTTCTTTAATTAAATGTGTAATCTGTCTCGATTACTATGTCTAATATTTCACTATAAATTGACCTCTTCCGTTTCATTTATTTTCACCACTCCTATAAGCTTCTTTCTTATTTCATACTTCCTAATAGATTGTGAAAATGCTTAATCCAGTTCTAATTCTTGATATACGTCTAACCTTCATATCCGTCATTCTTCTTTTTCATCTGGCGCCAGAAGAATCTATTCACTTATACTATACTCTTGGTTTTATAGTGTTTTTAGTCCTCCCTTGTCTTTATATTGCTATATTCATCGATATATACGGTTTATAATTTCTGGGTGGTTGTTGGGTTTTATATCTTCCTTTATATTTCGATGTCTCTGCTTCTGTCTTTTCATAATCATTGACATCCATAGTTAATACTCTCTCCAATTTACTGTGATTTATATATACTCCCATTGATATTTTGAAGCTTCATGCTTTTGTTTTATCTTCCTGACTTTAAATCAAGCGAATAATGGTCCAGAATTCGTAGGTATGAATTTCGGAATGAACATAATTAATGTTCTAAGAAAGAAACGGTAATAGCACAATCTGACTTGTCAAATTACCAGAATACCTCGAAAAAGACCGAATCATTAAGAAAATATTTTCTTGATAGTTTAGAGGTTAAATAGAATGAAAGAGTTATGTAACGTGGTTTATAATGAGGGTATGATCTGTGAACCATTATCACGTTCCATTAGAAACTCAGCATGACTTACTGTAATATAATCACGTTGATCAAGTGTCATTATATTATACTAACTCATGCATCAGTTCCCAACACTGCTTCAAAATATTCATAATTTAAACTCGAAGGTTTACAGAATATAGAAACTAAACAGTTTCCTTTATGATGTAATACAGATAACGCGAGGAGATAAATGATTTCAGATAAGGACAGTTATGAAAATATCTTCAAAAATATCGAGGATATTTATAATGAAATATATGATGATATCTTAAAATTTCTAATATCGAAGGATGATGATGAAGATTTGTCCGTAAAAGTTTAGAGTCAGGAGCAAGGTATTCATTAATATCTTCAGCAGATACTAAATCATTTGGATTCTTTGAAGGCAGGTTTAGTCTTTGTTATTTGTCTACAGCCTCCTTCATGATTTGCTTAATCCGTTTTCCAGTTCTAAACCTTCTCTTTTTCTGAGCTTTGCCAACACATAATTCTTTATCATCAAACTTTTGGCTGTTAAAGTCCTTTACAGTTTTTGCTACTTCATCAGCTTTTTCAACATTCAGTGTATTGATTCGTAGACTGGTTGCTTTTCAGAATTTCAGAATGAAAGCTCATAATTCTAAGAGATGAATGTTATATGTATACATATGATGTTCTAGTACAGTTTTGAATTCAAAGTATGGCATTTGAAAGATGTAAGAATCTAAGAGTGATGTTTTCTGTTAAATCTGGGCTTGGATTCTGATTTTTTTCTTTCCAAAATCAGAATATGTAATCAAATTTGGATGCGAATGGTTGTTTTGATTTCTATGAAAGAATGTATATTGTTGTGAATATAGTGAATATAGTTAATGATTGCTGAATCAGATTCGAAGAATGTAACATATTATTTGTGAATTTTTATATCTGTTGGGTATTACCTACCCGTTAAAAGTTTCACAAATAATATTTTGTACAAGAGAATTTTATCACAATTTTTATGAAAATATTAGTATGTATATTTTCTTCAAATGTAATACAAATTTAATGAGTTAATATCATATTAAGCTCATTTAATTTTCAGCTGGAACTAGAAATGAATAATCTCTAAAACTTTAGAAATTTCGTAATCTTCGTGGATTATCTCTTCAACGTAAATGAAATTATGAATCAATACTTCGTTATTCATTTTTATTGATATTTCCTCGGTGAATGATGTTAGTGCTCGTGGAATTCTTATGAACTTCATAAGATATAAATGATGTTTTCTAGAAAGTTTCGAGTACATCGAAGATAAAAGTGTAAAATCAAGCATGTAGTTGATTAATACACTAAGTTCATTATGAAATGGAATTCATTGAGTTGAAACAGATATTGTAGTTAACGATGGTTAAGTCGTTAACGAAGGATGTACATCATAGCATATTAGTAATATGAATTAACCGAGTAGTACCTGCTAGTTAAGATTCACACGTAATAGTTTAGTACGAAAAGATTTATTTTGATCTTATAATTCATATATATATATATATATATATATATATATATATATATATATATATATATATATATATATATATATATATATACATATAATTTCTTTAGAGGGAATGAGTTAATACTTCATAATTCGTTGATACGATATACGCGTTGTTGATTAGTGATGATGTTTGCGGTGATTATGGATCTGGCGGAGCTTGTGGTTGTTGTAGATGATGCTGATGCTGATGATGCTGATGGTACTGACGGTGCTGGTGCTAACAGATCTAGCTTGTAAATCGTGCACCATTCCGATCAGGGTTTTATTTCATCATTTATATTCGCTCATTCATCTGGTTTACAATTAGAACTAGAATAAGTAATCTCTAAAAAATTTTGACACTACATATTCTCTGCAGAATATTTCTTCGATGAAGTTATGAATCAATACTTCATCGTTTGTTGTTGTTGGTATTCCTTGGTATCTATGGTGCGTATGACGTTGATGTTCGAGGTACAGATTGTGATGTTAAGGTGTGGGATGCGGATGTTGTTGTTGGTGGTGGTGATGGTACTGTTGGTGTTGCTGATGGTGGTACTGTTGCTGCCGGTGCTGCTGCTGGTGCTTGTAACCTTTGCACCATGTTCTCCAAAGCCAGTACCCGAGCGTGAAGCTCGTTGACTTCTTCTATTACACAGGGATGATTGTCGGTTCGGATGAGCGGGTGAATGAGATTCAGAATTTGAGATAGTATATTATCGTGATGAGATACTCTGGAAATGAGAGAGAAAATGGTGTCTCGAACAGGTTCGCCGGTAAGTGCTTCAGGTTCTTCGCCAAGAGCGAAATGTGGTGGATGGAAGGGATCACCTTCTTCTTGTCTCCAATGAATAAGCAGGCTACGAACCCATCCCCAATTCATCCAGAATAGGTGATGGCTGATTGGTTGATCCATTCCGGTTACACTGTCTTCGGAATTCAGGTGAATATCCATATCGGAATAGCTGTCGGAGTTTAAGGAATTTGAACTAGATACGGGATCCATCTTGTATAATTAGGGAGATGATTTTTTGATATGAATTAGATTATAGAATTTAGTTTGGTATTCTTCAATACATAATTTACATATGTATATATAATACCAAATTCCATAAATCACGGAGAAATTTTTGAAAGATGTCAGGAAAAGTTTATAGTAACAGATACGCTAAGATATGAATTTTTGTCTATACACTATTTATGCAATAAATGCAGGAAAACGTGTCTAGACTTAAGAATGATAAGCATGTAATTTCTGACAAGAAATGATAAGCAAAACTTTTAACATGCAGACACGGTCGAAGTCCAGACTTACTAATGCATCTTAACAACTATCAGTTAGACACACTCATGCAAGACCTGGTTTGCTAGGACCAACGCTCTGATACCAACTGTGACGATCGCTCCAAATCCATATGGAAGAACACGTCATTCATCGATTTCATTGCGAGGTATTTGACCTCTATATGATACGTTTTCTAAACATTGCATTCTTTTGAAAAGGCACACCATAAATGAATATTTAAATTAACGGTTTTCGACATCTGATGATTTCTACATATAGACAATCACCGTAAATAATAGTTTACAATAGTACTTCCGTTGACAATGCAGTCAAAATAAGACACATGGTGATGATTTGGTGAATGCAACGTTTCCTTGAAAAATATGCCATGTAAGACACCATGTGTGATGACCCGGGAATTTTCGACCAAATTTAAACCTGAATCTTATTTGATTTCGATAATATGAGCAAAGTCTGTTATCTTGAGTCTCAAAAATTTTTGAACTATTATCATGTATGCAATTACCCTCGACTGTTTCCGACGAATCACGAACAATTGTTATAAATAAATATGTATATGTATATGTATATATATATATATATATATATATATATAAGTTTATATAATAAATTGAAATAATAAAATATAATTTAAACATAAGAATTAAATATGTAAAATAAGATACAAATAATTAAGTTGTAATTTAAAATAAATTTAAATCTAAATATGATTTCTATAAATAATTATTATTATATGTATATTGAAATTTGTATATATGAAAGATATGAATACTATATTTATTATATAATTATTAAATACTACACAATTAGTAATATGTAATAATAATGTATTAAATTACAAGTTAAAAATATAATTGTTATATTAATGTTATTACTTTCATTATTATTATTAAAATTAATATCAGTATTATTAATATTATTATTTTAATACATATATAGATATGAAAAGAGATACAGGTAACTTGTTATAGCATTATTATTATTAGATATCATTACTATTATCATTAAAATCATTAATATTATTATAATTATCATTATTATTAATACTATAAAAATAATACAATTTATTATTATTATCTTTAGTAGTATTATTATATCATTTTTATAATTATAATTATTAGTATTATTATTTATTATTAGAAGTAGTATTATTAATTAATATTATTTGTATTATTATTAATTATTATTATTAATAGAATTATTATTATTAATTACATGTATTATTTATATAAATTATGAAATCATACTCCATTATATGGGTTTGTTTCACGTCCCCATCCAGTCTAATTTTTTTTCTTTTTAATTGATTCTTTCTATCTTTAAATTGTACGAATCATACATCAAACAAAGGAATACTCCAAAAATTTAGTTGAAGGTCACAATCTGATTTATCTATTTATTATTATTATTTTTTATTTATTTATTTCTGTTTCTAATTTCTGTTACTGTCGACTGAATCCCATATAAAACTCGACAAAATTAATGGGTTAAGATTTCATTCAATCTTCTATCACCTATTACAAGTAATACACTACTATTAAATGTTTTAAATCGATTAAATATTACAGAATATACAAGAACAGACTTGATATTTCTGTTCTTGTAACTTTTTTCTCAATTTTCGAATCTGAATGAAACTTTAAAATGTAACAATGTAGTCCTGTTAGGAATCTCATCTTTAAACTGTCTGTAAAAATTCAAATCCCAATTCCAAATAACAAGAACGAATTTTGGAGTCAAACTTTAAATTTTAAAAGTCAACAGATTGTTCTTCGGGAAAATTCAAATCGTTGTTGATGTTTCAGACTCAATTGATTATTCAAAAAGCTTCTAGGAACGTTTTACTATCAATTTCATTTTATAACTTCAATCAAAAACTTGCTTAAATTCAAAATCACTACTTGAGTTTAATTTTTTTTTCTCGGACGCTGCTGCTGTTTCTTTATTATTATTTTTTTTTGTCTATTTAGTTGAGGTAACAATCACAAGTGTTATGTGTTATTATTAAAAACCTAAAACCAAAACACTTAATTCACTAAATTGGGTATTAAACCTCTAGTCGATCGAATTAGTTAAGAAGAAGATGAAGAGACAGAGAAATAGATTAAGTATAAATGGGATAGGAAATATAACAGATAAGCAGAATTGGAGGAACGGTTATGGGGGTTAGCAAGTGTACGCGAGGTCTCGAGTTCGAGTCCCGTTAGCAGCAGTTATCTTTTTAAGACTTTTTTTTTGAGGTAGTCTCCATTTTTTTATTATTATTATTATTATTATTATTATTATTATTATTGTTATTATTATTGTTGTTGTTGAATTATTATTGTTATTGTTATTGTTAGTACTAATTATTATTGTTATAATTGTTAGTATTACTAAAGTTATTATAATTACTTAGTATTATTATCATTATTAGGAACATAATAAAATTAATATTACAACCATTATAATTTGTGACAAAATAATGCAACTTATTATTATTTTTGTAAATATTAGTAATTGTACCATTTTTAGTACTATTACTATTATTATAAATATGTCTAGGATTATTATTATTGTTATTATAAAATAATACAAGTTATTATTACTCTCACTAATATTAGTATAAATATCATTTTCGTAATTATTAGTTTTACTATTATTATTATAAACATAAGTATCAATTTTAACAATATGATTATTAATATTAGTATTATCAATATTAAGAAAGTTATTATTATTAGTAAATCATTATTATCAAAACTATCATTTTCGTTACAAATAAATATTTTGTACCTAAATTATACCTAATACATATATTATAATCATATTAATAATTTATATATCACATATCAAATTTAATAACATTATTTATATAAATACTTATATATATAACGAATTAAGAATATTTTCATATAATACTAACCATATATATATATATATATATATATATATATATATATATATATATATATATATATATATATATATATATATATATATATATATATATATATATATATATATATATATATATATAGATATATTAATATAACCAAATATACAGATATTAAACATTTTAAATTATATACACAAACTAAATAAGTTAATATATAATTCAAGTTATAATATATAAACTTGTTCGAATATGATTATATATTTTAATATATATACAAATGATATAGGTTCGTGAATCCAAGGCCAACCTTACTTTTGTTCAATGTCGTTCTATGTATTTTTACTACAAAATACATTAGGTGAGTTTCATTAATCCCTTTTTAAATGCTTTTGCAATATATATTTTTGGGGACTGAGAATACATGCGCTGTTTTTATAACTGTTTTACGAAATAGACACACGTAATCGAAATTACTTTCTATGGTTGAATGATCGAAACTGAATATGCCCCTTTTTAGTCTGGTAATCTAAGAATTAGGGAACAGACACCCTAATTGACGCGAATCCTAAAGATAGATCTATCGGGCCCAACAAGCCCCATCCAAAGTACCGGATGCTTTAGTACTTCGAAATTTATATCATGTCCGAAGAAGGATCCCGGAATGATGGGGATATTCTTATATGCATATTGTTAATGTCGGTTACCAGGTGTTCAATCCATATGAATGATATTTTTGTCTCTATGCATGGGACGTATGTTTATGAGAAATGGAAATATGAAATCTTGTGGTCTATTAAAATTATGAAATGATTATTTATGTTAAACTAATGAACTCACCAACCTTTTGGTTGACACTTTAAAGCATGTTTATTCTCTGGTATGAAAGAAGTCTTCCGCTGTGAAATTGCTCATTTTAAAGATATTACTAGGAGTCATTCATGACATTTTTCAAAAGACGTTGCATTCGAGTCGTTGAGTTCATCAAGATTAATATTAAGTCATTTATAGTTTAGATATATTATGAAATGGTATGCATGCCGTCAACTTTCGATGTAATGAAAGATTGTCTTTTCAAAAACGAATGCAATGTTTGTAAAATGTATCATATAGAGGTCAAGTACCTCGCGATGTAATCAACTGTTGTGAATCGTTTATAATCGATATGGACTTCGTCCGAATGGATTAGGACAGGGCATTTTAGTTGGTATCAGAGCGGTGGTCTTAGCGAACCAGGTCTTGCATTAGTGTGTCTAACTGATAGTTGCTTAGATGCCTTAGTGAGTCTGGACTTCGACCGTGTCTGCATGTCAAAAGTTTTGCTTATCGTTTTTGTCGGAAATCATCTGCTTATCATCTTTAGAAAATTACCTGCTCATTATTCTTAGTCTAGACACGTTTTATTGCATTGACTGCATGAATAGTGTATAGACAAAATTCATATCTTGGCATATCTGTTATTGTTATCTTTGCCTGACAACTTCCGTAGATTCCTCCGTAACTTATGGGATATTAGTATTGTATATGCATATGTAAATTATGTATTGCAGAGTACTAATCTACATCCTATAATCTATTTCTTATCAAAAATCCTTCATCTGATCGTACAAGATGAATCCCACAATTAGTTCGAGTCCCTTAGATTTCGATAACTATTCTGATAGTTATTCCGACAGCTATTCCGATATGGAGTTTCACGTAAGCTGCGAATAGCAGTGTCACCAGAATGAATCAACCAATCAGCCATCCCCAATTTATCTGATAGGTTCGTAGTCGACTTAATCAATGGAGACGCGAAGAAGGCGATCCTTTCACCAACCGAATTTACCTCTTGGCGATGAACCTGAAACACTTACCGACGAACCTGTTTGTAATACTATTTTCTCTCTCATTTCTCGAATATCTCGCCAAGATTATATTCTATCTAAAATTCTAAACCTTATTCATCCGCTCGTTCCGACCGACAATCATCCCGGAGTAATAAGTCAACGAGCTTCGCACCCGAGTTGTAGCCTTAGAAAATATGGTGCAAAACGTACCAGCTGAGGCAACATCACCTGCACCAACAGTACCATCAGTAACAACATCAGTACCATCAATAATCCATGCCTCAATATCACCATCTGTACTTCGAATATGATCTTCGTTCTACATATCGTTCTACCTCATCTATCTTCGTTCGACATGGCGATTATGTAATCTCTAATGTTTTAGAGATTATATATTCTTGTTCTAACGGTAAATCAAATGAGATTAATATCATATTGACTCATTAAATCCATGATTACATCTGAAGAAAATATATATGCTTATATATTTTCATAAGGATTGTAATTAGAAATTCTTCGTACAAACTGTTAATGGTGAAAATATTTTAACGGGTAGGTAATACCCGAGAAATATTTAGATTTCACAATAATATGTTATACTGTACATTCTTCAATTCAGATTCAACTGTCATTAACTATACTACTTACATCCACCGATATACTTATCCGTTCACCAAAGAATAGCTATTTTCATTCAAATTCAATTTCATATTTGGATTTTGACCTATCAGAATCCAACAAGTGGCATAATGAAGAAATAATAGACACAATAAAAAATTGATTAGAAACAGACTAATTAACAATATGAAATTTTGTTAAGAATTCACGCTAACTGTTCCTAGCTAATTATTCCTATCTAACTGATTAAATTTTATTTATCGCAATTTAATTATCGCAATTTACATTCTCTCAATTTTATTTATCCTCATTTAATTTCTGTTATTAACTTTACGCACATTATTTATCGTCATTTAATTTCTGTTATTTATTTTTACGCACATTAAATATCGGGACACGTATACAAGGTTTTGACATATCATATCGACACATCTATATATATTATTTGGAATCACCATAGACACTCTATATGCAGTAATGATCGAGTTCTCTATACAGGGTTGAGGTTGATTCTCAAATAATATATATACTTTGAGTTGTGATCGAGTCTGAGACGAATACGGGTCACGATACGTATTAATTAATTCGAATATTATATATTAAATTATATATGAATTATTGGACTGTCAACTGTGGACTATCAACTGAGGACTACCAACATTGGACAATTAAAATGAATTAAAATATTGATTATAACATATGAAACAAAACAATTCTTCAAGTTTGCCACTTGATTTCATCTTAAACCTCATTTGTATCTTAACGATTACAATCTGCGTTCAAACCTTTCATGATTCTTGAAAACACCTCAATTGAAAGGATGAACCAACCGCACTTCATCTATGAAAGAAAAGATTGACGCATATAGTAATGCACCTGAAGACTCCCGGACCCTAAGTAAAAGTTTAAAACGTGTTTGTGTTAGCTCTTTTGACATTGTTATTACCGAAAATAACATTGCAACTCTTTTTCAAATTAGCCAATTTTATCACAGCTTCAACAAATCAACTTCAACTTCCATTCGAATTAGTCTTATTATAACCTCGATATATAAGTTTGCCTGTCATCATCGTTACCGAAGAACCGTTTATATTTCACCACATTAGCAGTAAAATTACCAGCACTTCAATGAATTTAGACTTTCCGAAAAATCATTATATTCATTAAAACCCCATCTTGTATTCATCTATACCCTGTAACAATAATGGCCATACCAATTACCGGGAATCAGCAATCAGTATTTCGAATCTCGTAGCGTTTCTACATCAATAGTTATATGTATACATATAACAATTATCTCCTAGAATTACGATCTTCAATTCTGAAATTTTGAAAAGGCACCCAGTTTATGAATCGATACTCTGAATGCTGAAAAAGCTGAATGAAGCAGCAGAAACTGTAGGCAACCGTAAACAACCTTAGTCATCGAAAGTTTGATGATAAAGAAGAGTATGTTGGAAAAGCTCAGAAACTTTGGAACTGGAAAACGGATTGAACTAACCATGAAGGAGACCAAGGTCAAATACAAAGACCATACCCTATATTCAAAGAATCCAGATAATTCTGGATCCGCTGAAATCTTTAGAGAATATCTTGCTCCGAAGTCATGTTAAAATCTTGCGGAAAACCTTTCTCCATCAATTATAGAATTTAGAAATTCCAAAAATATCCTCATCAATATCTTCGATATTTCTGAGAATATTTTCATAAATAATCTCGTCCGAAAATTATATACCTCTTCGTGCTTCCTGTGTATCATTATATTGGAAACATTCAATAGAAAATTTAGTACCGAAAAGCAGATTATGCGAAACTATGAAGAAAGTCGTGGCAAATCACAAAGAATAAGTTTGACTTCAAAGAATCCAAATGATTCAATGCCTGCTAAAGTCTTTAGTGAATATCTTGCTCTTTACTCTAAACCCTTGTGGATAATAGTTTCTATCATCCTCTGATCTTAGATATTCTGAGATATTATCGTATCTTTCATTATAAATATCCTCGATATTTCTGAATATATTTTCATAACTAATCTTATCTGGAATTATTAATCTATTCATGATATCAGTGTTACATCATATAGAAACTGTTAGTTTCTATATTCTGTAAACTTTCGAGCTTAAAATATGAATGTTATTGAAGTAATGTTGGGAACTGATGCATGATTTAGTATAATATAATGACACTTGATCAACGTGATTATATTACAGTAAGTCATGCTGAGTTCTAATGGGACATGATGGTTCACAGTAGATCATACCACCATCATGTGTCATGTTACATAACTCTTTCATTCTAATTAACTTCTGAACATATCAAGAAAGTATATTCTTGATAGCTCTATTCTCAATTATTCTGGTAATTTGACGAATCAAATCGTGCTATTACGTTCTTTCTTGATTATAACATTAAATTCATTCAAAACTCCATACTTACAAATTCTAGACCATTACTCGTTTTACTAGAGATCGAGAGGAGATTAAAAAGACGAAGAGCTCCGAAACATAAAGGAAGATATAAAACTCGACAACAACACTGAAATTACAATAAAAAAAAAGAGTTAAAACATCACGACAATTAAAAATTTAAAAGATTACAATCAAACTACTTGTCGTCATCAATTGTCATCTGCAAAGTAGCGTTCACCAGTCATTTCACCATCCGTGAGGTACATCGGTATTTCTCATGATGTCTCAACTGCTGCTTCAGCTGATTCATCGAGGTAACGATAACCCAACGTCTCTTCATCTTCAAGAACCGCATACAAAGAAATGCGTTTACCGCGATCTTCAATGGTATCTTTTATAAAGTACCATTGATCATCGGTACACAGAAAATTTGCCCTACAATCCGCATCATAATCATCTTTATAAAAGAACACATACGTGAATTCACACGGAACTTTTTCCTTCAGAAAGGATAGCAAGTCTTGTAAACCAACATCACGAATGTCGATATCTTCAAACGAAATACTATCGCCCCACTTATATTCCTTCATTTGATTACGGAAATCACCTCCGTAATGAACATCGAATGAAACAATCATTGGGGGAAGTGTTAACATTTTGCATTTTGGGAGTGTTTGATGTTGATTTTGAGAAAGGTGGAAATATAAAAGAAATATATGTTTGAGTGTATAAAATGAAGTATATGGTTGGTGTTTTTATAGTGTAAAGGTGACCGTTGGGATAGCCGTTGAAATTTTTTTTATTTTACTAACGGCTAAAAATTTGGGCAAGTTTTTGGGCGAAGGTGGACGATGCCCGTTGGGACCTCTCTCATGATTGTTTCATTCGTGCTATTCGAATAATCGAATTATTTTATCTGTATTATTCTGTAATGATGAAAACTCTATTTATCAGCTCATATTCGTCAAGAAAAACATATTTATTGTTAGCCATGACGACCTCACTCAAATTTCGGGACGAAATTTCTTTAACGGGTAGGTACTGTGATGACCCGGGAATTTCCGACCAAATTTAAACCTGAATCTTATTTAATTTCGATACGATAAGCAAAGTCTGTTATCTTGAGTCTCAAAAAATTTTGAACTATTATCATGTATGCAATTACCCTCGACTGTTTTCGACGAATCACGAACAATTGTTATAAATAAATATGTATATGTATGTATATATATATATATATATATATATATATATATATAATAAATTGAAATAATAAAATATAATTTAAACATAAGAATTAAATATGTAAAATAAGATACAAATAATTAAGCTGTAATTTAAAATAAAGCTATATCTAAATATGATTTCTATAAATAATTATTATTATATGTATATTGAAATTTGTATATATGAAAGATATGAATACTATATTTATTATATAATTATTAAATACTACACAATTAGTAATATGTAATAATAATGTATTAAATTACAAGTTAAAAATATAATTGTTATATTAATGTTATTAATTTCATTATTATTATTAAAATTAATATCAGTATTATTAATATTATTATTTTAATACATATATAGATATGAAAGGAGATACAGGTAACTTGTTATATCATTATTATTATTAGATATCATTACTATTATCATTAAAATCATTAATATTATTATAATTATCATTATTATTAATACTATAAAAATAATACAATTTATTATTATTATCTTTAGTAGTATTATTATATCATTTTTATAATTATAATTATTAGTATTATTATTTATTATTAGAAGTAGTATTATTAATTAATATTATTTGTATTATTATTAATTATTATTATTAATAGAATTATTATTATTAATTACATGTATTATTTATATAAATTATGAAATCATACTCCATTATATGGTTTTGCTTCACGTCCCCATCCAGTCCAATTTTTTTTCTTTTTAATTGATTCTTTCTATCTTTAAATTGTACGAATCATACATCAAACAAAGGAATACTCCAAAAATTTAGTTGAAGGTCACAATCTGATTTATCTATTTATTATTATTATTATTATTTTTTATTTCTGTTTCTAATTTCTGTTACTGTTGACTGAATCCCATATAAAACTCGACAAAATTCATGGGTTAAGATTTCATTCAATCTTCTATCACCTATTACAAGTAATACACTACTATTAAATGTTTTAAATCGATTAAATATTACAGAATATACAAGAACAGACTTGATATCTCTGTTCTTGTAACTTTTTTCTCAATTTTCGAATCTGAATGAAAATTTAAAATGTAACAATGTAATCCTGTTAGGAATCTCATCTTTAAACTGTCTGTAAAAATTCAAATCCCAATTCCAAATAACAAGAACGAATTTTGGAGTCAAACTTTAAATTTTAAAAGTCAACAGATTGTTCTTCGGGAAAATTCAAATCGTTGTTGATGTTTCAGACTCAATTGATTATTCAAAAAGCTTCTAGGAACGTTTTACTATCAATTTCATTTTATAACTTCAATCAAAAACTGTCTTAAATTCAAAATCACTACTTGAGTTTTTTTTTTCCTCGGACGCTGCTGCTGTTTCTTTATTTTTTTTTTTGTCTGTTTAATTAAGGTAACAATCACAAGTGTTATGTGTTATTATTAAAAACCTAAAACCAAAACACTTAATTCACTAAATTGGGTATTAAACCTCTGGTCGATCGAATTAGTTAAGAAGAAGATGAAGAGACAGAGAAATAGATTAAGTATAAATGGGATAGGAAATATAACAGATAAGCAGAATTGGAGGAACGGTTATGGGGGTTAGCAAGTGTACGCGAGGTCTCGGGTTCGAGTCCCATTAGCAGCAGTTATCTTTTTAAGACTTTTTTTTTTGAGGTAGTCTCCATTTTTTATTATTATTATTATTGTTATTATTATTGTTGTTGTTGAATTATTATTGTTATTGTTATTGTTAGTACTAATTATTATTGTTATAATTGTTAGTATTACTAAAGTTATTATAATTACTTAGTATTATTATCATTATTAGGAACATAATAAAATTATTATTACAACCATTATAATTTGTGACAAAATAATGCAACTTATTATTATTTTTGTAAATATTAGTAATTGTACCATTTTTAGTACTATTACTATTATTATAAATATGTCTAGGATTATTATTATTGTTATTATAAAACAATACAAGTTATTATTACTCTCACTAATATTAGTATAAATATCATTTTCGTAATTATTAGTTTTACTATTATTATTATAAACATAAGTATCAATTTTAACAATATGATTATTAATATTAGTATTATCAATATTAAGAAAGTTATTATTATTAGTAAATCATTATTATCAAAACTATCATTTTCGTTACAAATAAATATTTTGTACCTAAATTATACCTAATACATATATTATAATCATATTAATAATTTATATATCACATATCAAATTTAATAACATTATTTATATAAATACTTATATATATAACGAATTAACAATATTTTCATATAATACTAACCATATATATATATATATATATATATATATATATATATAGATATATATATATAGATATATTAATATAACCAAATATACAGATATTAAACATTTTAAATTATATACACAAACTAAATAAGTTAATATATAATTCAAGTTATAATATATAAACTTGTTCGAATATGATTATATATTTTAATATATATACAAATGATATAGGTTCGTGAATCCAAGGCCAACCTTACTTTTGTTCAATGTCGTTCTATGTATTTTTACTACAAAATACATTAGGTGAGTTTCATTAATCCCTTTTTAAATGCTTTTACAATATATATTTTTGGGGACTGAGAATACATGCGCTGTTTTTATAACTGTTTTACGAAATAGACACAAGTAATCGAAATTACGTTCTATGGTTGAATGATTGAAACTGAATATGCCCCTTTTTAGTCTGGTAATCTAAGAATTAGGGAACAGACACCCTAATTGACGCGAATCCTAAAGATAGATCTATCGGGCCCAACAAGCCTCATCCAAAGTACCGGATGCTTTAGTACTTCGAAATTTATATCATGTCCGAAGGAGGATCCCGGAATGATGGGGATATTCTTATATGCATATTGTTAATGTCGGTTACCAGGTGTTCAATCCATATGAATGATATTTTTGTCTCTATACATGGGACGTATGTTTATGAGAAATGAAAATATGAAATCTTGTGGTCTATTAAAATTATGAAATGATTATTTATGTTAAACTAATAAACTCACCAACCTTTTGGTTAACACTTTAAAGCATGTTTATTCTCAGGTATGAAAGAAGTCTTCCACTGTGAAATTGCTCATTTTAAAGATATTACTTGGAGTCATTCATGACATTTTTCAAAAGACGTTGCATTCGAGTCGTTGAGTTCATCAAGATTAATATTAAGTCATTTATAGTTTAGATATATTATGAAATGGTATGCATGCCGTCAACTTTCGATGTAATGAAAGATTGTCTTTTCAAAAACGAATGCAATGTTTGTAAAATGTATCATATAGAGGTCAAGTACCTCGCGATGTAATCAACTGTAGTGAATCATTTATAATCGATATGAACTTCGTCCGAATGGATTAGGACGGGGCGTTTCACCATGCACATAGTTTGTCTAACATATAAGCTAACAGCGGAAGACTTCTAGGGAAACTGAGAATAAACATGCTAACAAGTGTCAACACAAAGGTTGGTGAGTTCATAGTTTTAATGTTTTGCATAATCTGTACATAAAGGTGGATCACAAGATTTCAGTTGTTTCATCCAGAAACGTTTATCAAAATATTCTACAAAATTGAGCACCCTGGTAACTAAACTTAACGCATATATAATTTCTACCATTTGTATAATCATCTTAATAATACACGCAAACCAACGTGTACGCTTCTCAAATAGCATACGTCCGTTAAAAGGCTAGTGCTCTAGCTCGGACGGGGATATCAAGCCCTATAGATCCATATACTACTACTCGCGCCCACCAGTTCTTATAACTGGCAGTTACTAGTTACCAAAGCTAAGGGATTTTCGGTTCAAACTCAGTATAGAATTTAGTATGTACTTGTGTCCATTGTGTTTAAAATAAAGTGCATGTATTCTCAGCCCAAAAATATAGATTGCAAAAGCAATTAAAAAGGGAGCAAATGAAACTCACCTTAGCAACACATAAAGTCGTTCATCGAAATGTGACCGAAACTCGAAATACCAAATAACCGTAGATCTCAACCTAGAGAACATATGTTGGTCAATAAATGTCTATCAAGCTAGGTCAGGTCATAGTGTATCATAATCCTAATGCTCGAGATCGACATACAAAAGTTATCCAAAGTCGTTTCAAAAAGTCAATTTTGACAATAGTTCAACAAAACGAGACGTGCCTTATATAAGGATTCATTTACTCGGCTGGTAATATTCAAAAATCCAATTTATCAATCTTACAAACAAGTTGTTGAAATATTAATTGCAAATTCAAAAGCAGTTCCAATTAACGTCAATCATAATTCAATTGACCATATCTTTTAATTCGTTCATCGAAATTACGCGATTTCTAAATGAAAAGTTATTGATTTTTTGCCAGCTTTCCAAAAACATGCATATCATATACCTTTTATCAGTAATATATGTATTTAATTCGTGATTCATCATAAACTATTTAACGACGAAATTTAGCATAAAAGCATGCATAAATATATATACTCGAGCACTAGACATGGATACACAATTAATATATAAAAGATAAGATATGAATGCTCACGTATCAATATTGTGATTCAATATTGCAGGAAAGTACGTAGACGTAACAGAGATGATAAACACTAGGTTTGATTTGCAAACAATACACATAACCTCCATAGCTATAACTCATAGTTTCCTTAGCTCTATCCCTTTTGAAAACCCATTTTGAAATAACCCGAACAGCACTTCGTCGTAGTATTTTATGTGTAATAATACTACTATTAATAATATTAATACTCTTAATAATAATAATATAATTAATAATAATAATAATAATAATAATAATAATAATAATAATAATATATATATATATATATATATATATATATATATATTATTATTATTATTATATATATATATATATATATATAATACAGAGTAATATAGAGATGGAGAGATTTGTGAATCAATAAACAGAATTCGATCGAATTTATAGTGGTTGGCCTGTCCAGGGTTGCCATGCGATCGCATGGCTTCATAGGCCATATCCCATGCGATCGCATGGGATGATTTTACAGCTCACATCTGTTTTTGTACACTAGTTCGTCGACATAATAAAATAATATATAATTTATATTAATTAATTATATATTATATTATATTCCCGTGCATAGTTGATTTGTTATTTTTGTTCTGATAAGTCGTACGTCGTCACTCGACTTATGTCCCGATTCCGGTTTTTCGAACGTTGTTTCGTACGCTTAGAAAACTAGTACTTTTCGTTACGCGACGTGTACCTTTATCAAAAATTAAACTTAATCATTGATAAACTATGTCACTCGAAGTGTAGCTTTAATCAATTAAGTGTTTTGGTTATTTGCTTCTATAAATCATCGTCTCGTAGTATATACATATACATATATACATTTCCATTTTGAAATAGTGTTTTACTGTAGCAAAGTTACTGATGTCAAAGCTAAGGGGTATAAAATACTGTTATATTTTACAAGGAAATACTATTAAATACGATACAATTTTACACAAGATATTTATTTATTTATAGAATGGATATACTAAAACCTTGCTACAACACTTATAGGCAGTGTACCTAATCGTACAGTAGTGTAGTTTTTAGTAAGTCCGGTTCGTTCCACAGGGAAAATCTTTAAATAAAGCTTAACGCTATATTAGTTTACTTTTATAAAAATACAAATATATATATAAGTAATATTATTATTATAAAGGGGGATTTTTACCGTTTAATGACCGGTTTGTCGATTTTAAAACTTTAGTCGCAGTTAAAACCAAATGTAAAATATTAAATAAATAAAAGACTTAATTTAAAGCGTAAAGTAAATAACGATAATGAAATTGCGAATAATAAAAGTGCGTTAAAATAAACTTGCGATAATTAAAAAGTGCAATTAAATACAATAACAATAAAAATGCGATAATTAGAAGTGCAATTAAATATAAAATAAAGGAAATTAAATATGAAATAAAAGAATTATGCTTATTTAAACTTCCGTAATCATGATGTTTGACGTGTTGATTTTAGTTTTATGCCCATGGGTTAATTGTCCTTTGTCCTGGATTATTTAATATGTCCGTCTGGATTTTGTCCATAACAGTCCATCAGTCATAAATATAAAGTGCGAGTATCCTCGTCAAATTATCCTTATACCCGAAGTCAAATATTCCAACTAATTGGGGACTTAAACTGTAACAAGATTTTAATACTTTGTTTAATAATTACACCAGGATGTCGACTGAGTGTAACCCAAGGTTTTAATACTTTGTTAACAATTATGCCAAGTGTCCTTGTACATAATTTCACCCCTGTTTTAATAATTCTAATGACTATTAATCCATTCCCGTGTCCGGTTAAATGAACGATTATTCGTACATATAAATACCCCGCCCATCGTGTCCGATCGAGTGTATATGGTAATTTATGGCTATGTCCAATTATAAATCTTTATATTAACATTAACAAACTATCATTTAGTTAAACAAATATAAAGCCCATTAATAGCCCATAGTCTAATTTCCACAAGTGTCGTTCTTTTGTCCAAACCCCAATTATGGTACAAAGCTCAATTACCCAATTTTAGTAATTAGCCCAACATCATGATTACTTCGGATTAAATAAGCATAATAATGACTTAGCTACGAGACATTAAATTAAAAAGGTTGAACATAACTTACAATGATTAAAATAGCGTAGCGTTACACTGACAGAATTTCGACTTACACCCTTACAACATTCGCTAACATACCCTTATTATTAGGATTTAAAATTAAAATTAAAATTAAAATATAAATATAAATATAAATATTACGTATAGATATAGAGATATTGATATATTGGATATTAAAATGATCAGAATTCGTTTGCTTTTATAGGGAATTGAGTTCAGGGGGTCTCCGCGACTCGCGTAATTTTTGCACTGCAAACTCCGCAACTCGCGGAGTTTGCTTTTACAGCTCACACAAGTTTGGAGCCTTTCTTGCCGACGGTTTATAATATATTATATAATATATAAATAATTATAAGAATTATTTAAATATTATATTATATTTATGTGCATAGTTGACTTGTAATTTTTAGTCCGTTGCGTCGAGCGTTGAGAGTTGACTCTGGTCCCAGTTCCGGATTTTCGAACGTCCTTGCGAATAATTTAATATCTTGTACTTTGTGTTTTGAATCTTGTACTTTGTGTTTTGAATCTTGTACTCTTGTAATTTCGAGACGTTTCTTATCAATAATTGGAACCACTTTGATTGTATTTTGTACTTTTGAGCTTTTTGGACCTTTGTGTCTTCAATTCGTCGAATCTGTCTTTTGTCTTCACCTTTTATTATTTAAACGAATATCACTTTTAAATAGAACAATTGCAACTAAAAGCTTGTCTTTCTTGGGGAATAATGCTATGAAATATATGTTCGTTTTTAGCATTATCAAATATTCCCACACTTGAGCGTTGCTTGTCCTCAAGCAATATAGTCTTGAAATACAAGAATCGCTTCTTTATTCTTCACACTTTGTACATCAGTGATTTCTATACGGCGGTATAAACAATGGTAGTAACGATATGGTTTACAGTCCCACATGACTATAAAAATTTAGATCCATTAAGGAAATTGGATCTTTATGAAAACATTTGATCTTTTGAAAATTAAATCTAGTTTTTACCCTAGATAAGTTTTCCGGAATAACCCTTCACCGGTGTTTGCAAAATATTTTTGTGGGTTTGGTGGGTTTCATATTTGAAAATTTTAGCTCAAAACTTATGGTTTTGTGTCACCCACTTGCTAACCTTGTATTAGGAAAGCAACACGTCCAGTTTACTTGTCCCGTATATTACCTTTCGGTAAACTACCGTCCGGTTGTAAAGGAAAGCGTTGAACAAGCAACTGTTAAGGCAATGTCCCCTGACATGCTTTTAATTATGGTCTATAACGTGTCGGACGCAATTA